>NW_027141635.1:33518-86018 GCF_036365525.1 Heterodontus francisci | reverse complement strand
GCTGGAGGAGATTACAGAGATAGGGAGGGTTGTAGGGACTGGAGGAGGTTACAGAGATAGGGAGGGTTGTAGGGGCTGGAGGAGGTTACAGAGATAGGGAGGGTTGTAGGGGCTGGAGGAGGTTACAGAGATAGGGAGGGTTGTAGTGGACTGGAGGAGGTTACAGAGATAGGGAGGGTTGTAGTGGACTGGAGGAGGTTACAGAGATAGGGAGGGTTGCAGTGGACTGGAGGAGGTTACAGAGATAGGGAGGGTTGTCGGGACTGGAGGCGGTTACAGAGATAGGGAGGGTTGTAGGGCTGAAGGAGGTTACAGAGATAGGGAGGGTTGTCAGGGCTGGAGGAGATTACAGAGATAGGGAGGGTTGTAGGGGACTGGAGGAGGTTACAGAGAGAGGGAGGGTTGTAGGGACTGGAGGAGGTTACAGAGATAGGGAGGGTTGTAGAGCTGGAGGAGGTTCCAGAGATAGGGAGGGTTGTCGGGGACTGGAGGAGGTTACAAAGATAGGGAGGGTTGTAGGGGCTGGAGGAGGTTACAGAGATAGGGAGGGTTGTAGGGGCTGGAGGAGGTTCCAGAGATAGGGAGGGTTGTAGGGGCTGGAGGAGGTTACAGAGATAGGGAGGGTTGTCGGGGCTGGAGGAGGTTCCAGAGATAGGGAGGGTTGTAGGGGCTGGAGGAGGTTACAGAGATAGGGAGGGTTGTAGGGGCTGGAGGAGGTTACAGAGATAGGGAGGGTTGTCGGGGCTGGAGGAGGTTACAGAGATAGGGAGGGTTGTCGGGGCTGGAGGAGGTTACAGAGATAGGGAGGGTTGTAGGGGACTGGAGGAGGTTACAGAGATAGGGAGGGTTGTAGGGCTGGAGGAGGTTACAGAGATAGGGAGTGTTGTCGGGGTGGAGGAGATAACAGAGATAGGGAGGGTTGTAGGGGCTGGAGGGGGTTACAGAGATAGGAAGGGTTGTAGGGACTGGAGGAGGTTACAGAGATAGGGAGGGTTGTCAGGGCTGGAGGAGATTACAGAGATAGGGAGGGTTGTAGAGCTGGAGGAGGTTACAGAGATAGGGAGGGTTGTGAGGGCTGGAGGAGATTACAGAGATAGGGAGGGTTGTAGAGCTGGAGGAGGTTACAGAGATAGGGAGGGTTGTAGGGACTGGAGGAGGTTACAGAGATAGGGAGGGTTGTAGGGACTGAGGGAGGTTACAGAGATAGGGAGGTTTGTGGGGGCTGGAGGAGGTTACAGAGATAGGGAGGGGTGTAGGGGCTGGAGGAGGTTACAGAGATAGGGAGGGTTGTAGTGGCTGGAGGAGGTTACAGAGATAGGGAGGGTTGTAGGGACTGGAGGAGGTTACAGAGATAGGGAGGGTTGTCGGGCACTGGAGGAGGTTACAGAGATAGGGAGGGTTGTAGGGGACTGGAGGAGGTTACAGAGATAGGGAGGGTTGTAGGGGCTGGAGGAAGTTACAGAGATAGGGAGTGTTGTCGGGCTGGAGGAGATAACAGAGATAGGGAGGGTTGTAGGGGCTGGAGGGGGTTACAGAGATAGGAAGGGTTGTAGGGACTGGAGGAGGTTACAGAGATAGGGAGGGTTGTAGGGGACTGGAGGGGGTGACAGAGATAGGAAGGGTTGTAGGGACTGGAGGAGGTTACAGAGATATGGAGGGTTGTAGGGGACTGGAGGAGGTTACAGAGATAGGGAGGGTTGTCAGGAATGGAGGAGGTTACAGAGATAGGGAGGGTTGTCAGGACTGGAGGAGGTTACAGAGATAGGGAGGGTTGCATGGACAGGAGGAGGTTACAGAGATAGGGAGGGTTGTCGGGACTGGAGGCGGTTACAGAGATAGGGAGGGTTGTAGGGCTGGAGGAGGTTACAGAGATAGGGAGGGTTGTCAGGGCTGGAGGAGATTACAGAGATAGGGAGGGTTGTAGAGCTGGAGGAGGTTACAGAGATAGGGAGGGTTGTAGGGAGTGGAGGAGGTTACAGAGATAGGGAGGGTTGTAGGGGACTGGAGGAGGTTACAAAGATAGGGAGGGTTGTAGGGGCTGGAGGAGGTTACAGAGATAGGGAGGGTTGTAGGGACTGGAGGAGGTTACAGAGATAGGGAGGGTTGTCAGGGCTGGAGGAGATTACAGAGATAGGGAGTGTTGTAGAGCTGGAGGAGGTTACAGAGATGGGGAGGGTTGTAGGGGCTGGAGGAGGTTACAGAGATAGGGAGGGTTGTCGGGACTGGAGGAGGTTACAGAGATAGGGAGGGTTGTAGGGGACTGGAGGAGGTTACAGAGATAGGGAGGGTTGTAGGGGCTGGAGGAGGTTACAGAGATAGGAAGGGTTGTAGGGACTGGAGGAGGTTACAGAGATAGGGAGGGTTGTAGGGGACTGGAGGGTGTGACAGAGATAGGGAGGGTTGTAGGGACTGGAGGAGGTTACAGAGATAGGGAGGGTTGTAGGGGACTGGAGGGTGTGACAGAGATAGGGAGGGTTGTAGGGACTGGAGGAGGTTACAGAGATAGGGAGGGTTGTAGGGGACTGGAGGAGGTTACAGAGATAGGGAGGGTTGTAGGGGCTGGAGGAGGTTACAGAGATAGGGAGGGTTGACAGGAATGGAGGAGGTTACAGAGATAGGGAGGGTTGTAGGGGACTGGAGGGGGTGACAGAGATAGGGAGGGTTGTAGGGACTGGAGGCGGTTACAGAGATAGGGAGGGTTGTAGGGCTGGAGGAGGTTACAGAGATAGGGAGGGTTGTCAGGGCTGGAGGAGATTACAGAGATAGGAAGGGTTGTAGGGACTGGAGGAGGTTACAGAGATAGGGAGGGTTGTAGGGGACTGGAGGGGGTGACAGAGATAGGGAGAGTTGTAGGGGACTGGAGGAGGTTACAGAGATAGGGAGGGTTGTAGGGACTGGAGGAGGTTACAGAGATAGGGAAGGTTGTCGGGGACTGGAGGAGGTTACAGAGATAGGGAGGGTTGTAGGGGACTGGAGGAGATTACAGAGATAGGGAGGGTTGTAGTGGACTGGAGGATGTTACAGAGATAGGGAGGGTTGTCGGGACTGGAGGCGGTTACAGAGATAGGGAGGGTTGTAGGGCTGGAGGAGGTTACAGAGATAGGGAGGGTTGTCAGGGCTGGAGGAGATTACAGAGATAGGGAGGGTTGTAGGGACTGGAGGAGGTTACAGAGATAGGGAGGGTTGTAGGGGCTGGAGGAGGTTACAGAGATAGGGAGGGTTGTAGGGGCTGGAGGAGGTTACAGAGATAGGGAGGGTTGTAGTGGACTGGAGGAGGTTACAGAGATAGGGAGGGTTGTAGTGGACTGGAGGAGGTTACAGAGATAGGGAGGGTTGCAGTGGACTGGAGGAGGTTACAGAGATAGGGAGGGTTGTCGTGACTGGAGGCGGTTACAGAGATAGGGAGGGTTGTAGGGCTGAAGGAGGTTACAGAGATAGGGAGGGTTGTCAGGGCTGGAGGAGATTACAGAGATAGGGAGGGTTGTAGGGGACTGGAGGAGGTTACAGAGAGAGGGAGGGTTGTAGGGACTGGAGGAGGTTACAGAGATAGGGAGGGTTGTAGGGGCTGGAGGAGGTTCCAGAGATAGGGAGGGTTGTAGGGGCTGGAGGAGGTTACAGAGATAGGGAGGGTTGTAGGGGCTGGAGGAGGTTCCAGAGATAGGGAGGGTTGTAGGGGCTGGAGGAGGTTACAGAGATAGGGAGGGTTGTCGGGGCTGGAGGAGGTTCCAGAGATAGGGAGGGTTGTAGGGGCTGGAGGAGGTTACAGAGATAGGGAGGGTTGTAGGGGCTGGAGGAGGTTACAGAGATAGGGAGGGTTGTCGGGGCTGGAGGAGGTTACAGAGATAGGGAGGGTTGTCGGGGCTGGAGGAGGTTACAGAGATAGGGAGGGTTGTAGGGGACTGGAGGAGGTTACAGAGATAGGGAGGGTTGTAGGGCTGGAGGAGGTTACAGAGATAGGGAGTGTTGTCGGGGTGGAGGAGATAACAGAGATAGGGAGGGTTGTAGGGGCTGGAGGGGGTTACAGAGATAGGAAGGGTTGTAGGGACTGGAGGAGGTTACAGAGATAGGGAGGGTTGTCAGGGCTGGAGGAGATTACAGAGATAGGGAGGGTTGTAGAGCTGGAGGAGGTTACAGAGATAGGGAGGGTTGTCAGGGCTGGAGGAGATTACAGAGATAGGGAGGGTTGTAGAGCTGGAGGAGGTTACAGAGATAGGGAGGGTTGTAGGGACTGGAGGAGGTTACAGAGATAGGGAGGGTTGTAGGGACTGAGGGAGGTTACAGAGATAGGGAGGTTTGTGGGGGCTGGAGGAGGTTACAGAGATAGGGAGGGGTGTAGGGGCTGGAGGAGGTTACAGAGATAGGGAGGGTTGTAGTGGCTGGAGGAGGTTACAGAGATAGGGAGGGTTGTAGGGACTGGAGGAGGTTACAGAGATAGGGAGGGTTGTCGGGCACTGGAGGAGGTTACAGAGATAGGGAGGGTTGTAGGGGACTGGAGGAGGTTACAGAGATAGGGAGGGTTGTAGGGGCTGGAGGAAGTTACAGAGATAGGGAGTGTTGTCGGGCTGGAGGAGATAACAGAGATAGGGAGGGTTGTAGGGGCTGGAGGGGGTTACAGAGATAGGAAGGGTTGTAGGGACTGGAGGAGGTTACAGAGATAGGGAGGGTTGTAGGGGACTGGAGGGGGTGACAGAGATAGGAAGGGTTGTAGGGACTGGAGGAGGTTACAGAGATATGGAGGGTTGTAGGGGACTGGAGGAGGTTACAGAGATAGGGAGGGTTGTCAGGAATGGAGGAGGTTACAGAGATAGGGAGGGTTGTCAGGACTGGAGGAGGTTACAGAGATAGGGAGGGTTGCAGTGGACAGGAGGAGGTTACAGAGATAGGGAGGGTTGTCGGGACTGGAGGCGGTTACAGAGATAGGGAGGGTTGTAGGGCTGGAGGAGGTTACAGAGATAGGGAGGGTTGTCAGGGCTGGAGGAGATTACAGAGATAGGGAGGGTTGTAGAGCTGGAGGAGGTTACAGAGATAGGGAGGGTTGTAGGGAGTGGAGGAGGTTACAGAGATAGGGAGGGTTGTAGGGGACTGGAGGAGGTTACAAAGATAGGGAGGGTTGTAGGGGCTGGAGGAGGTTACAGAGATAGGGAGGGTTGTAGGGACTGGAGGAGGTTACAGAGATAGGGAGGGTTGTCAGGGCTGGAGGAGATTACAGAGATAGGGAGTGTTGTAGAGCTGGAGGAGGTTACAGAGATGGGGAGGGTTGTAGGGGCTGGAGGAGGTTACAGAGATAGGGAGGGTTGTCGGGACTGGAGGAGGTTACAGAGATAGGGAGGGTTGTAGGGGACTGGAGGAGGTTACAGAGATAGGGAGGGTTGTAGGGGCTGGAGGAGGTTACAGAGATAGGAAGGGTTGTAGGGACTGGAGGAGGTTACAGAGATAGGGAGGGTTGTAGGGGACTGGAGGGTGTGACAGAGATAGGGAGGGTTGTAGGGACTGGAGGAGGTTACAGAGATAGGGAGGGTTGTAGGGGACTGGAGGGTGTGACAGAGATAGGGAGGGTTGTAGGGACTGGAGGAGGTTACAGAGATAGGGAGGGTTGTAGGGGACTGGAGGAGGTTACAGAGATAGGGAGGGTTGTAGGGGCTGGAGGAGGTTACAGAGATAGGGAGGGTTGACAGGAATGGAGGAGGTTACAGAGATAGGGAGGGTTGTAGGGGACTGGAGGGGGTGACAGAGATAGGGAGGGTTGTAGGGACTGGAGGCGGTTACAGAGATAGGGAGGGTTGTAGGGCTGGAGGAGGTTACAGAGATAGGGAGGGTTGTCAGGGCTGGAGGAGATTACAGAGATAGGAAGGGTTGTAGGGACTGGAGGAGGTTACAGAGATAGGGAGGGTTGTAGGGGACTGGAGGGGGTGACAGAGATAGGGAGAGTTGTAGGGGACTGGAGGAGGTTACAGAGATAGGGAGGGTTGTAGGGACTGGAGGAGGTTACAGAGATAGGGAAGGTTGTCGGGGACTGGAGGAGGTTACAGAGATAGGGAGGGTTGTAGGGGACTGGAGGAGATTACAGAGATAGGGAGGGTTGTAGTGGACTGGAGGATGTTACAGAGATAGGGAGGGTTGTCGGGACTGGAGGCGGTTACAGAGATAGGGAGGGTTGTAGGGCTGGAGGAGGTTACAGAGATAGGGAGGGTTGTCAGGGCTGGAGGAGATTACAGAGATAGGGAGGGTTGTAGGGACTGGAGGAGGTTACAGAGATAGGGAGGGTTGTAGGGGCTGGAGGAGGTTACAGAGATAGGGAGGGTTGTAGGGGCTGGAGGAGGTTACAGAGATAGGGAGGGTTGTAGTGGACTGGAGGAGGTTACAGAGATAGGGAGGGTTGTAGTGGACTGGAGGAGGTTACAGAGATAGGGAGGGTTGCAGTGGACTGGAGGAGGTTACAGAGATAGGGAGGGTTGTCGTGACTGGAGGCGGTTACAGAGATAGGGAGGGTTGTAGGGCTGAAGGAGGTTACAGAGATAGGGAGGGTTGTCAGGGCTGGAGGAGATTACAGAGATAGGGAGGGTTGTAGGGGACTGGAGGAGGTTACAGAGAGAGGGAGGGTTGTAGGGACTGGAGGAGGTTACAGAGATAGGGAGGGTTGTAGGGGCTGGAGGAGGTTCCAGAGATAGGGAGGGTTGTAGGGGCTGGAGGAGGTTACAGAGATAGGGAGGGTTGTCGGGGCTGGAGGAGGTTCCAGAGATAGGGAGGGTTGTAGGGGCTGGAGGAGGTTACAGAGATAGGGAGGGTTGTAGGGGCTGGAGGAGGTTACAGAGATAGGGAGGGTTGTCGGGGCTGGAGGAGGTTACAGAGATAGGGAGGGTTGTCGGGGCTGGAGGAGGTTACAGAGATAGGGAGGGTTGTAGGGGACTGGAGGAGGTTACAGAGATAGGGAGGGTTGTAGGGCTGGAGGAGGTTACAGAGATAGGGAGTGTTGTCGGGGTGGAGGAGATAACAGAGATAGGGAGGGTTGTAGGGGCTGGAGGGGGTTACAGAGATAGGAAGGGTTGTAGGGACTGGAGGAGGTTACAGAGATAGGGAGGGTTGTCAGGGCTGGAGGAGATTACAGAGATAGGGAGGGTTGTAGAGCTGGAGGAGGTTACAGAGATAGGGAGGGTTGTCAGGGCTGGAGGAGATTACAGAGATAGGGAGGGTTGTAGAGCTGGAGGAGGTTACAGAGATAGGGAGGGTTGTAGGGACTGGAGGAGGTTACAGAGATAGGGAGGGTTGTAGGGACTGAGGGAGGTTACAGAGATAGGGAGGTTTGTGGGGGCTGGAGGAGGTTACAGAGATAGGGAGGGGTGTAGGGGCTGGAGGAGGTTACAGAGATAGGGAGGGTTGTAGTGGCTGGAGGAGGTTACAGAGATAGGGAGGGTTGTAGGGACTGGAGGAGGTTACAGAGATAGGGAGGGTTGTAGGGGACTGGAGGAGGTTACAAAGATAGGGAGGGTTGTAGGGGCTGGAGGAGGTTACAGAGATAGGGAGGGTTGTAGGGGCTGGAGGAGGTTACAGAGATAGGGAGGGGTGTAGGGGCTGGAGGAGGTTACAGAGATAGGGAGTGTTATACGGGCTGGAGGAAGTTACAGAGATAGGGAGGGTTGTAGGGGCTGGAGGAGGTTACAGAGATAGGGAGGGTTGTAGGGGCTGGAGGAGGTTACAGAGATAGGGAGGGTTGTAGGGGCTGGCAGAGGTTACAGAGATAGGGATGGTTGTAGGGGCTGGAGGAGGTTACAAAGATAGGGAGGGTTGTAGGGACTGGAGGAGGTTACAGAGATAGGGAGGGTTGTAGGGCTGGTGGAGGTTACAGAGATAGGGAGGGTTGTCAGGGCTGGAGGAGATTACAGTGATAGGGAGGGTTGTAGAGCTGGAGGAGGTTACAGAGATAGGGAGGGTTGTAGGGACTGGAGGAGGTTACAGAGATAGGGAGGGTTGTAGGGGACTGGAGGAGGTTACAGAGATAGGGAGGGTTATCGGGCACTGGAGGAGGTTACAGAGATAGGGAGGGTTGTAGGGGCTGGAGGAGGTTACAGAGATAGGGAGGGTTGTAGGGGCTGGAGGAGGTTACAGAGATAGGGAGGGTTGTAGGGGCTGGAGGAGGTTACAGAGAAAGGGAGGGTTGTAGGAGCTAGAGGAGGTTACAGAGATAGGGGGGGTTGTAGGGACTGGAGGAGGAGACAGAGATAGGGAGGGTTGAAGGGGCTGGAAGAGGTTACAGAGATAGGGAGGGTTGTAGGGGACTGGAGGAGGTTACAGAGAGAGGGAGGGTTGCAGGGGACTGGAGGAGGTTAACAGAGATAGGGAGGGTTGTAGGGGACTGGAGGAGGTTACAGAGATAGGGAGGGTTTTAGGGGCTGGAGGAGGTTACAGAGATAGGGAGGGTTGTAGGGACTGGATGAAGTAACAGAGATACGGTGGGTTGTAGGAACTGGAGGAGGTTACAGAGAAAGGGAGGGTTGTAGGGAGCGGAGGAGGTTACAGAGATAGGGAGGGTTGTAGGGACTGGAGGAGGTTACAGAGATAGGGAGGGTTGTAGGGGCTGGAGGAGGTTACAGAGATAGGGAGGCTTGTAGGGGCTGGAGGAGGTAACAGAGATAGGGAGGGTTGTAGGGGCTGGAGGAGGTTACAGAGATAGGGAGTGTTGTACGGGCTGGAGGAAGTTACAGAGATAGGGAGGGTTGTAGGGGCTGGAGGAGGTTACAGAGATAGGGAGGCTTGTAGGGGCTGGAGGAGGTAACAGAGATAGGGAGGCTTGTAGGGGCTGGAGGAGGTAACAGAGATAGGGAGGGTTGTAGGGGCTGGAGGAGGTTACAGAGATAGGGAGTGTTGTACGGGCTGGAGGAAGTTACAGAGATAGGGAGGGTTGTAGGGGCTGGAGGAGGTTACAGAGATAGGGAGGGGTGTAGGGGCTGGAGGAGGTTACAGAGATAGGGAGGGTTGTAGGGGCTGGAGGAGGTTACAGAGATAGGGAGGGTTGTAGGGGACTGGAGGAGGTTACAGAGATGGGGAGGGTTGTAGGGGCTGGAGGAGGTTACAGAGATAGGGAGTGTTGTACGGGCTGGAGGAGGTAACAGAGATAGGGAGTGTTGTACGGGCTGGAGGAGGTAACAGAGATAGGGAGGGTTGTAGGGGCTGGAGGAGGTTACAGAGATAGGGAGGCTTGTAGGGGCTGGAGGAGGTAACAGAGATAGGGAGGGTTGTAGGGGCTGGAGGAGGTTACAGAGATAGGGAGTGTTGTACGGGCTGGAGGAAGTTACAGAGATAGGGAGGGTTGTAGGGGCTGGAGGAGGTTACAGAGATAGGGAGTGTTGTACGGGCTGGAGGAGGTAACAGAGATAGGGAGGGTTGTAGGGGCTGGAGGAGGTTACAGAGATAGGGAGGCTTGTAGGGGCTGGAGGAGGTAACAGAGATAGGGAGGGTTGTAGGGGCTGGAGGAGGTTACAGAGATAGGGAGTGTTGTACGGGCTGGAGGAAGTTACAGAGATAGGGAGGGTTGTAGGGGCTGGAGGAGGTTACAGAGATAGGGAGGGGTGTAGGGGCTGGAGGAGGTTACAGAGATAGGGAGGGTTGTAGGGGCTGGAGGAGGTTACAGAGATAGGGAGGGTTGTAGGGGCTGGAGGAGGTTACAGAGATAGGGAGGGTTGTAGGGGCTGGAGGAGGTTACAAAGATAGGGAGGGTTGTAGGGACTGGAGGAGGTTACAGAGATAGGGAGGGTTGTAGGGGCTGGAGGAGGTTACAGAGATAGGGAGGGTTGTAGGGGCTGGAGGAGGTTACAGAGATAGGGAGGGTTGTAGGGGACTGGAGGAGGTTACAGAGATAGGGAGGGTTGTAGGGAATGGAGGAGGTTACAGAGATAGGGAGGGTTGTAGGGCCTGCAGGAGATTACAAAGATAGGGAGGGTTGTAGGGAGTGGAGGAGGTTACAGAGATAGGGAGGGTTGTAGGGGCTGGAGGAGGTTACAGAGATAGGGAGGGTTGTAGGGGACTGGAGGAGGTTACAGAGATAGGGAGGGTTGCAGGGCTGGAGGAGGTTACAGAGATAGGGAGTGTCGTCGGGCTGGAGGAGATAACAGAGATAGGGAGGGTTGTAGGGGCTGGAGGAGGTTACAGAGATAGGGAGGGTTGTAGGGGCTGGAGGAGGTTACAGAGATAGGAAGGGTTGTAGGGACTGGAGGAGATTACAGAGATAGGGAGGATTGTAGGGGACTGGAGGGGGTGACAGAGATAGGGAGGGTTGCAGGGACTGGAGGAGGTTACAGAGATAGGGAGGGTTGTAGGGGACTGGAGGAGGTTACAGAGATAGGGAGGGTTGTAGGGGCTGGAGGAGGTTACAGAGATAGGGAGGGTTGTCAGGAATGGAGGAGGTTACAGAGATAGGGAGGGTTTTAGTGGACTGGAGGAGGTTACAGAGATAGGGAGGGTTGCAGTGGACTGGAGGAGGTTACAGAGATAGGGAGGGTTGTCGGGACTGGAGGAGGTTACAGAGATAGGGAGGGTTGTAGGGGCTGGAGGAGGTTACAGAGATAGGGAGGGTTGTAGGGGCTGGAGGAGGTTACAAAGATAGGGAGGGTTGTAGGAGGTTACAGAGATCGGGAGGATTGTAGGGGCTGGAGGAGGTTACAAAGATAGGGAGGGTTGTAGGAGGTTACAGAGATAGGGAGGGTTGTAGGGGCTGGAGGAGGTTACAGAGAAAGGGAGGGTTGTAGGGGCTAGAGGAGGTTACAGAGATAGGGAGGGTTGTAGGGGACTGGAGGAGGTGACAGAGATAGGGAGGGTTGAAGGGGCTGGAAGAGGTTACAGAGATAGGGATGGTTGTAGGGACTGGAGGAGGTTACAGACATAGGGAGGGTTGTAGGGGACTGGAGGAGGTTACAGAGAGAGGGAGGGTTGTAGGGGACTGGAGGAGGTTAACAGAGATAGGGAGGGTTGTCGGTGTTGGCGGAGGTTACAGAGATAGGGAGGGTTTTAGGGGCTGGAGGAGATAACAGAGATAGGGAGGGTTGTAGGGACTGGAGGAGGTTACAGAGATAGGGAGGGTTGTAGGGGACTGGAGGGGGTGACAGAGATAGGGAGGGTTGTAGGGACTGGAGGAGGTTACAGAGATAGGGATGGTTGTAGGGGACTGGAGGAGGTTACAGAGATAGGGAGGGTTCTAGGGCCTGGAGGAGGTTACAGAGATAGGGAGGGTTGTCAGGAATGGAGGAGGTTTCAGAGATAGGGAGGGTTGTAGTGGACTGGAGGAGGTTACAGAGATAGGGAGGGTTGCAGTGGACTGGAGGAGGTTACAGAGATAGGGAGGGTTGTCGGGACTGGAGGCGGTTACAGAGATAGGGAGGGTTGTAGGGCTGGAGGAGGTTACAGAGATAGGGAGGGTTGTCAGGGCTGGAGGAGGTTACAGAGATAGGGAGGGTTGTAGAGCTGGAGGAGGTTACAGAGATAGGGAGGGTTGTAGGGACTGGAGGAGGTTACAGAGATAGGGAGGGTTGTAGGGGACTGGAGGAGGTTACAGAGATAGGGAGGGTTGTCGGGCACTGGAGGAGGTTACAGAGATAGGGAGGGTTGTAGGGGCTGGAGGAGGTTACAGAGATAGTGAGGGTTGTCAGGGCTGGAGGAGGTTACAGAGATAGGGAGGATTGTAGGGGCTGGAGGATGTTACAGAGATAGGGAGGGTTGTAGGGGCTGGAGGAGGTTACAGAGATAATGAGGGTTGTCAGGGCTGGAGGAGGTTACAGAGATAGGGAGGGTTGTAGGGGCTGGAGGAGGTTACAGAGATAGTGAGGGTTGTCAGGGCTGGAGGAGGTTACAGAGATAGTGAGGGTTGTCAGGGCTGGAGGAGGTTACAGAGATAGGGAGGGTTGTAGGGGCTGGAGGAGGTTACAGAGATAGGGAGGGTTGTAGGTGTTGGCGGAGGTTACAGAGATATGGAGGGTTGTAGGGACTGGAGGAGGTTACAGAGAGAGGGAGGGTTGTAGGGGACTGGAGGAGGTTAACAGAGATAGGGAGGGTTGTAGGGGCTGGCGGAGGTTACAGAGATAGGGAGGGTTGAAGGGGCTGGAAGAGGTTACAGAGATAGGGAGGGTTGGAGGGGACTGGAGGAGGTTACAGATATAGGGAGGGTTTTAGGGGCTGGAGGAGGTTACAGAGATAGGGAGGGTTGTAGGGACTGGATGAAGTAACAGAGATACGGTGGGTTGTAGGAACTGGAGGAGGTTACAGAGAAAGGGAGGGTTGTAGGGAGCGGAGGAGGTTACAGAGATAGAGAGGGTTGTGGGGGCTGGATCAGGTTACAGAGATAGGGAGAGTTGTAGGGGCTGGAGGAGGTTCCAGAGATGGGGAGGGTTGTAGGGGCTGGAGGAGGTTACTGAGATAGGGAGGGTCGTAGGGGCTGGATGAGGTTACAGAGATAGGGAGGGTTGTAGGGACTGTAGGAGGTTACAGAGATAGGGATGGTTGTAGGGACTGGAGGAGCTTACAGAGATAGAGAGGATTGTAGGGTCTGGAGGAGGTTACAGAGATAGGGAGGGTGGTACGGACTGGAGGAGGTTACAGAGATAGGGAGGGTTGTTGGGTCTGGAGGAGGTTACAGAGATAGAGCGGGTTGTAGGGTCTGGAGAAGGTTACAGAGATAGGGAGGGTTGTCAGGAATGGAGGAGGTTACAGAGTTAGGGAGGGTTGTAGTGGACTGGAGGAGGTTACAGAGATAGGAAGGGTTGTAGGGGCTGGAGGAGTTTACAGAGATAGGGATGGTTGTCGGGACTGGAGGAGGTTACAGAGATAGGGAGGGTTGTAGGGGACTGCAGGAGGTTACAGAGATAGGGAGTGTTGTAGGGACTGGAGGAGGTTACAGAGATAGGGAGGGTTGTAGGGCTGGAGGACGTTACAGAGATAGGGAGGGTTGTCAGGGCTGGAGGAGATTACAGAGATAGGGAGGGTTGCAGAGCTGGAGGAGGTAACAGAGATAGGGAGGGTCGTAGGGGCTGGATGAGGTTACAGAGAAAGGGAGAGTTGAAGGGGCTGGAGGAGGTTACAGAGATGGGGAGGGTTGTAGGGGCTGGAGGAGGTTACTGAGATAGGGAGGGTCGTAGGGGCTGGATGAGGTTACAGAGATAGGGAGGGTTGCAGGGACTGTAGGAGGTTACAGAGATAGGGAGGGTTGTAGGGTCTGGAGGAGGTTACAGAGATAGGGAGGGTTGTAGGGACTGGAGGAGGTTACAGAGATAGAGAGGATTGTAGGGTCTGGAGGAGGTTACAGAGATAGGGAGGGTTGTAGGGACTGGAGGAGGTTACAGAGATAGGGAGGGCTGTCGGGGCTGGAGGAGGTTACAGAGATAGGGAGGGTTGTAGGGACTGGAGGAGGTTACAGAGATAGAGCGGGTTGTAGGGTCTGGAGGAGGTTACAGAGATAGGGAGGGTTGTAGGGACTGGAGGAGCTTACAGAGATAGAGAGGATTGTAGGGTCTGGAGGAGGTTGCAGAGATAGGGAGGGTTGTAGGGACTGGAGGAGGTTACAGAGATAGAGAGGATTGTAGGGTCTGGAGGAGGTTACAGAGATAGGGAGGGTTGTCAGGAATGGAGGAGGTTACAAAGTTAGGGAGGGTTGTAGTGGACTGGAGGAGGTTACAGAGATAGGGAGGGTTGTCGGGACTGGAGGAGGTTACAGAGATAGGGAGGGTTGTCGGGACTGGAGGAGGTTACAGAGATAGGGAGGGTTGTAGGGGACTGGAGGAGGTTACAGAGATAGGGAGGGTTGTAGGGGACTGGAGGAGGTTACAGGGATAGGGAGGGTTGTAGGGCTGGAGGACGTTACAGAGATAGGGAGGTTGTCAGGGCTGGAGGAGATTACAGAGATAGGGAGGGTTGCAGAGCTGGAGGAGGTAACAGAGATAGGGAGGGTTGTAGGGACTGGAGGAGGTTACAGAGCTAGGGAGGGTTGTGGGGGCTGGAGGAGGTTACAGAGATAGGGAGGGTTGTCGGGACTGAAGGAGGTTACAGAGATAGGGAGGGCTGTAGGGGACTGGAGGAGGTTACAGAGATAGGGAGTGTTCTAGGGCTGGAGGAGGTTACAGAGATAGGGAGGGTTGTCAGGGCTGGAGGAGGTTACAGAGATAGGGAGGGTTGCTGGGGCTGGAGGAGGTTACAGAGATAGGGAGGGTTGTAGGGGCTGGAGGAGGTTACAGAGACAGGGAGGGTTGTCAGGGCTGGAGGAGATTACAGAGATAGGGAGGGTTGTAGGGACTGGAGGAGGTTACAGAGATAGGGAGGGTTGTCGGGGCTGGAGGAGGTTACAGAGATAGGGAGGGTTGTAGGGGTTGGAAGAGGTTACAGAGACAGGGAGGGTTGTCAGGGCTGGAGGAGATTACAGAGATAGGGAGGGTTGTAGGGACTGGAGGAGGTTACAGAGATAGGGAGGGTTGTAGGGGTTGGAGGAGATTACAGAGATAGGGAGGGTAGTGGGGGCTGGAGGAGGTTACAGAGATAGGGAGGGTTGTCGGAACTGGAGCAGGTTACAGAGATAGGGAGGGTTGTAGGGGGCTGGAGGAGGTTACAGAGATAGGGAGGGTTGTGGGGACCGGAGGAGGTTACAGAGATAGGGAGGGTTGTAGGGGCTGGAGGAGGTTACAGAGATAGGGAGGGTTGTAGGGGCTGGAGGAGGTTACAGAGATAGGGAGGGTTGTAGGGGACTGGAGGAGGTTACAGAGATAGGGAGGGTTGTAGGGGCTGGAGGAGGTTACAGACATAGGGAGGGTTGACAGGAATGGAGGAGGTTACAGAGATAGGGAGGGTTGTAGGGGACTGGAGGGGGTGACAGAGATAGGGAGGGTTGTAGGGACTGGAGGCGGTTACAGAGATAGGGAGGGTTGTAGGGCTGGAGGAGGTTACAGAGATAGGGAGGGTTGTGGGGACTGGAGGAGGTTACAGAGATAGGGAGGGTTGTAGGGGCTGGAGGAGGTTACAGAGATAGGGAGGGTTGTAGGGGCTGGAGGAGGTTACAGAGATAGGGAGGGTTGTAGGGGACTGGAGGAGGTTACAGAGATAGGGAGGGTTGTAGGGGCTGGAGGAGGTTACAGAGATAGGGAGGGTTGTGGGGACTGGAGGAGGTTACAGAGATAGGGAGGGTTGTAGGGACTGGAGGAGGTTACAGAGATAGGGAGGGTTGTAGGGGCTGGAGGAGGTTACAGAGATAGGGAGGGTTGTAGGGGACTGGAGGAGGTTACAGAGATAGGGAGGGTTGTAGGGGCTGGAGGAGGTTACAGAGATAGGGAGGGTTGTAGGGGCTGGAGGAGGTTACAGACATAGGGAGGGTTGACAGGAATGGAGGAGGTTACAGAGATAGGGAGGGTTGTAGGGGACTGGAGGGGGTGACAGAGATAGGGAGGGTTGTAGGGACTGGAGGCGGTTACAGAGATAGGGAGGGTTGTAGGGCTGGAGGAGGTTACAGAGATAGGGAGGGTTGTAGGGACTGGAGGAGGTTACAGAGATAGGGAGGGTTGTAGGGGACTGGAGGGTGTGACAGAGATAGGGAGGGTTGTAGGGACTGGAGGAGGTTACAGAGATAGGTAGGGTTGTAGGGGACTGGAGGAGGTTACAGAGATAGGGAGGGTTGTAGGGGACTGGAGGAGGTTACAGAGATAGGGAGGGTTGTAGGGGACTGGAGGAGATTACAGAGATAGGGAGGGTTGTAGTGGACTGGAGGAGGTTACAGAGATAGGGAGGGTTGTAGGGACTGGAGGAGGTTACAGAGATAGGGAGGGTTGTGGGGACTGGAGGAGGTTACAGAGATAGGGAGGGTTGTGGGGACTGGAGGAGGTTACAGAGATAGGGAGGGTTGTAGGGGCTGGAGGATGTTACAGAGATAGGGAGGGTAGTAGGGACTGGAGGAGGTTACAGAGATAGGGAGGGTTGCAGTGGACTGGAGGAGGTTACAGAGATAGGGAGGGTTGTAGGGGACTGGAGGAGGTTACAGAGATAGGGAGGGTTGCAGTGGACTGGAGGAGGTTACAGAGATAGGGAGGGTTGTAGTGGACTGGAGGAGGTTACAGAGATAGGGAGGGTTGCAGTGGACTGGAGGAGGTTACAGAGATAGGGAGGGTTGTAGGGGACTGGAGGAGGTTACAGAGATAGGGAGGGTTGTAGGGACTGGAGGAGGTTACAGAGATAGGGAGGGTTGTGGGGACTGGAGGAGGTTACAGAGATAGGGAGGGTTGTGGGGACTGGAGGAGGTTACAGAGATAGGGAGGGTTGTAGGGGCTGGAGGATGTTACAGAGATAGGGAGGGTAGTAGGGACTGGAGGAGGTTACAGAGATAGGGAGGGTTGTAGGGGCTGGAGGAGGTTACAGAGATAGGGAGGGTTGTGGGGACTGGAGGAGGTTACAGAGATAGGGAGGGTTGTGGGGACTGGAGGAGATTACAGAGATAGGGAGGTGGGAGCGAGGGGCCATGGAGGGATTTGAAATCAAGGATGAGAATTTTAAAATCGAGGTGTTACCGGACCTGGAGCCGGTGGAGGTCGGCGAGCACAGGGGGGGGTGACAGGTGAACAGAACTCGGTGAGAGTTAGGACACGGGAGTGGGTGGGCGTGTTATCAGCGGGTGTTTTGAGATGAGCAGAAGTTGACGGAGGGTGGTGTGTGGGAGAGCAGACGGGGAGAGCGTCGGAATGGTCTCGTCCGGAGGGAATCGAAGGCACGGGTGAGGGTTTCAGCAGATGATGTATGGGATCCTGATTGGACCACACTCGGAGCACTGTGTACAGTTCTGGTCTGGTTGGACCACACTCTGAGCACTGTGTACAGTTCCGGTCTGGTTAGACCACACTCTGAGCACTGTGTACAGTTCTGGTCTGGTTAGACCACACTCGGAGCACTGTGTACAGTTCCGGTCTGGTTAGACCACACTCGGAGCACTGTGTACAGTTCCGGTCTGGTTAGACCACACTCTGAGCACTGTGTACAGTTCTGGTCTGGTTAGACCACACTCGGAGCACTGTGTACAGTTCCGGTCTGGTTAGACCACACTCTGAGCACTGTGTACAGTTCCGGTCTGGTTAGACCACACTCGGAGCACTGTGTACAGTTCCGGTCTGGTTAGACCACACTCTGAGCACTGTGTACAGTTCTGGTCTGGTTAGACCACACTCGGAGCACTGTGTACAGTTCTGGTCTGGTTCGACCACACTCGGAGCACTGTGTACAGTTCCGGTCTGGTTGGACCACACTCTGAGCACTGTGTACAGTTCTAGTCCGGTTAGACCACACTCGGAGCACTGTGTACAGTTCCGGTCTGGTTAGACCACACTCGGAGCACTGTGTACAGTTCCGGTCTGGTTAGACCACACTCGGAGCACTGTGTACAGTTCCGGTCTGGTTAGACCACACTCGGAGCACTGTGTACAGTTCCGGTCTGGTTAGATCACACTCTGAGCACTGTGTACAGTTCCGGTCTGGTTAGACCACACTCGGAGCACTGTGTACAGTTCCGGTCTGGTTAGATCACACTCGGAGCACTGTGTCCAGTTCTGGT
Organism: Heterodontus francisci; assembly: GCF_036365525.1. NCBI lineage: Eukaryota > Metazoa > Chordata > Chondrichthyes > Heterodontiformes > Heterodontidae > Heterodontus > Heterodontus francisci. The sequence goes on along the minus strand of NW_027141635.1, from coordinate 68,464 downwards.
CTGGTTAGATCACACTCGGAGCACTGTGTCCAGTTCTGGTCTGGTTAGATCACACTCGGAGCACTGTGTACAGTTCCGGTCTGGTTAGACCACACTCGGAGCACTGTGTACAGTTCCGGTCTGGTTAGAACACACTCGGAGCACTGTGTACAGTTCCGGTCTGGTTAGATCACACTCGGAGCACTGTGTACAGTTCCGGTCTGGTTAGACCACACTCGTTGCACTGTGGACAGTTCCGGTCTGGTTAGACCACACTCGGAGCACTGTGTACAGTTCCGGTCTGGTTAGACCACACTCGGAGCACTGTGTACAGTTCCGGTCTGGTTAGACCACACTCGGAGCACTGTGTACAGTTCCGGTCTGGTTAGAACACACTCGGAGCACTGTGTACAGTTCCGGTCTGGTTAGATCACACTCGGAGCACTGTGTACAGTTCCGGTCTGGTTAGACCACACTCTGAGCACTGTGTACAGTTCCGGTCTGGTTAGATCACACTCTGAGCACTGTGTACAGTTCTGGTCTGGTTAGATCACACTCGGAGCACTGTGTACAGTTCCGGTCTGGTTAGATCACACTGGGAGCACTGTGTACAGTTCTGGTCTGGTTAGATCACACTCGGAGCACTGTGTACAGTTCCGGTCTGGTTAGACCACACTCTGAGCACTGTGTACAGTTCCGGTCTGGTTAGACCACACTGGGAGCACTGTGTACAGTTCCGGTCTGGTTAGACCACACTCGGAGCACTGTGTACAGTTCCGGTCTGGTTAGACCACACTCTGAGCACTGTGTACAGTTCCGGTCTGGTTAGACCACACTCGGAGCACTGTGTACAGTTCAGGTCTGGTTAGACCACACTCGGAGCACTGTGTACAGTTCCGGTCTAGTTAGACCACACTGGGAGCACTGTGTACAGTTCTGGTCTGGTTAGACCACACTCGGAGTACTGTGTACAGTTCCGGTCTGGTTAGACAACACTCGGAGCACTGTGTACAGTTCTGCTCTGGTTAGACCACACTCGGAGCACTGTGTACAGTTCTGCTCTGGTTGGACCACACTCGGAGCACTGTGTACAGTTCTGCTCTGGTTAGACCACACTCGGAGCACTGTGTACAGTTCCGGTCTGGTTAGACCACACTCGGAGCACTGTGTACAGTTCCGGTCTGGTTAGACCACACTCGGAGCACTGTGTACAGTTCCGGTCTGGTTAGATCACACTCGGAGCACTGTGTACAGTTCCGGTCTGGTTAGACCACACTCGGAGCACTGTGTACAGTTCTGGTCTGGTTAGACCACACTCGGAGCACTGTGTACAGTTCCGGTCTGGTTAGACCACACTCTGAGCACTGTGTACAGTTCCGGTCTGGTTAGACCACACTCGGAGCACTGTGTACCGTTCTGCTCTGGTTAGACCACACTCGGAGCACTGTGTACAGTTCTGCTCTGGTTAGACCACTCTCGGAGCACTGTGTACAGTTCTGGTCTGGTTAGACCACACTCTGAGCACTGTGTACAGTTCCGGTCTGGTTCGACCACACTCGGAGCACTGTGTACAGTTCCGGTCTGGTTAGACCACACTCGGAGCACTGTGTACAGTTCTGGTCTGGTTGGACCACACTGGGAGCACCGTGTACAGTTCCGGTCTGGTTGGACCACTCTCGGAGCACTGTGTACAGTTCTGGTCTGGTTAGACCACACTCTGAGCACTGTGTACAGTTCCGGTCTGGTTAGACCACTCTCGGAGCACTGTGTACAGTTCCGGTCTGGTTAGACCACTCTCGGAGCACTGTGTACAGTTCTGGTCTGGTTAGACCACACTCTGAGCACTGTGTACAGTTCCGGTCTGGTTCGACCACACTCGGAGCACTGTGTACAGTTCCGGTCTGGTTAGACCACACTCGGAGCACTGTGTACAGTTCTGGTCTGGTTAGACCACACTCGGAGCACTGTGTACAGTTCCGGTCTGGTTAGACCACTCTCGGAGCACTGTGTACAGTTCTGGTCTGGTTAGACCACACTCTGAGCACTGTGTACAGTTCCGGTCTGGTTAGACCACTCTCGGAGCACTGTGTACAGTTCCGGTCTGGTTAGACCACTCTCGGAGCACTGTGTACAGTTCTGGTCTGGTTAGACCACACTCTGAGCACTGTGTACAGTTCCGGTCTGGTTCGACCACACTCGGAGCACTGTGTACAGTTCCGGTCTGGTTAGACCACACTCGGAGCACTGTGTACAGTTCCGGTCTGGTTAGACCACTCTCGGAGCACTGTGTACAGTTCCGGTCTGGTTAGACCACACTCGGAGCACTGTGTACAGTTCCGGTCTGGTTCGACCACTCTCGGAGCACTGTGTACAGTTCCGGTCTGGTTAGACCACACTCGGAGCACTGTGTACAGTTCCGGTCTGGTTAGAATGTTTAATTATTCTGGCTCTCTGTCGTCATACTAAACTTTTGAATGTACGGAGGTTCAGGGACTTTGTAAAAGACTGGAGACATCACCTCCATGGTTGTGCACTGTCTGAAGGGGAGATTTGATAGTCGGAGGTTCAGTACTGAGGGAGTGTCACACTGTTAGAGGGTCAGTACTGAGGGAGCGCCGCACTGTCGGAGGGTCAGTACTGAGGGAGTGTCACACTGTCGGAGGGTCAGTACTGAGGGAGTGTCACTCTGTCGGAGGGTCAGTACTGAGGGAGTGCCGCTCTGTCGGAGGGTCTGTACTGAGGGAGTGCCGCACTGTCGGTTGTTCAGTATTGATGGAGACCGCACTGTCGGAGGGTCAGTACTGAGGGAGCGCCGCGCTGTCGGAGGGTCAGTACTGAGGGAGCGCCGCACTGTCGGAGGGTCAGTACTGAGGGAGCGCTGCATTGTCGGAGGGTCAGTACTGAGGGACTTTCACACTGTCGGAGGGACAGTACTGAGGGAATGCTGCACTGTCAGAGGGTCAGTACTGAGGGAGCGCCGCACTGTCGGAGGGTCAGTACTGAGGGAGTGTCACACTGTCGGAGGGTCAGTACTGAGGGAGCGCCGCACTGTCGGAGGGTCAGTACTGAGGGAGCGCCGCACTGTCGGAGGGTCAGTACTGAGGGAGTGTCACACTGTCGGAGGGTCAGTACTGAGGGAGACCGCACTGTCAGAGAGTCAGTACTGAGGGTGTGCCGCACTGTCGGAGGGTCAGTACTGAGGGAGTGTCACTCTGTCGGAGGGTCAGTACTGAGGGAGTGCCGCTCTGTCGGAGGGTCTGTACTGAGGGAGTGCCGCACTGTCGGTTGTTCAGTATTGATGGAGACCGCACTGTCGGAGGGTCAGTACTGAGGGAGCGCCGCGCTGTCGGAGGGTCAGTACTGAGGGAGCGCTGCATTGTCGGAGGGTCAGTACTGAGGGAACGCCGCACTGTCGGAGGGTCAGTACTGAGGGAGCGCCGCACTGTCGGAGGGTCAGTATTGATGGAGACCATACTGTCGGAGGGTCAGTACTGAGGGAGTGTCACACTGTCGGAGGGTCAGTACTGAGGGAGCGCCGCACTGTCGGAGGGTCAGTACTGAGGGAGCGCTGCGCTGTCGGAGGGTCAGTACTGAGGGAGCGCCGCTCTGTCTGAGGGTCAGTACTGAGGGAGCGCCGCACTGTCGGAGGGTCAGTATTGATGGAGACCATACTGTCGGAGGGTCAGTACTGAGGGAGCGCCGCTCTGTCGGAGGGTCAGTACTGAGGGAGCGCCGCACTGTCGGAGGGTCAGTATTGATGGAGACCATACTGTCGGAGGGTCAGTACTGAGGGAGCGCCGCTCTGTCGGAGGGTCAGTATTGATGGAGACCATACTGTCGGAGGGTCAGTACTGAGGGAGTGCTGCACTGTCGGAGGGTCAGTATTGATGGAGACCATACTGTCGGAGGGTCAGTACTGAGGGAGCGCCGCTCTGTCGGAGGGTCAGTACTGAGGGAGCGCCGCACTGTCGGAGGGTCAGTATTGATGGAGACCATACTGTCGGAGGGTCAGTACTGAGGGAGCGCCGCTCTGTCGGAGGGTCAGTACTGAGGGAGTGCCGCACTGTCGGAGGGTCAATACTGAGGGAGCGCCGCACTGTCGGAGGGTCAGTACTGAGGGAGTGCCGCACTGTCGGAGGGTCAGTACTGAGGGAGTGTCACTCTGTCGGAGGGTCAGTACTGAGGGAGTGCCGCACTGTCGGAGGGTCAGTACTGAGGGAGTGCCGCACTGTCGGATGTTCAGTATTGATGGAGACCGCACTGTCGGAGGGTCAGTACTGAGGGAGTGTCACACTGTCGGCGTGTCAGTACTGAGGGAGTGTCACACTGTCGGCGGGTCAGTGCTGAGGGAGTGCCGCACTGTAGGCATGTCAGTACTGAGGGAGTGTCACACTGTCGGAGGGTCAGTACTGAGGGAATGCCGCACTGTCGGAGGGTCAGTACTGAGGGAGTGTCACACTGTCGGAGAGTCAGTACTGAGGGAGTGTCACACTGTCGGCGGGTCAGTACTGAGGGAGTGCCGCACTGTCGGAGAGTCAGTACTGAGGGAGTGTCACACTGTCGGCGGGTCAGTACTGAGGGAGTGCCGCACTGTCGGAGAGTCAGTACTGAGGGAGTGTCACACTGTCGGCGGGTCCGTACTGAGGGAGTGCCGCACTGTCGGAGGGTCAGTACTGAGGGAATGCCGCACTGTCGGAGGGTCAGTACTGAGGGAATGCCGCACTGTCGGAGGGTCAGTACTGAGGGAGTGTCACACTGTCGGCGGGTCAGTACTGAGGGAGTGTCACACTGTTAGAGGGTCAGTACTGAGGGAGTGTCACTCTGTCGGAGGGTCAGTACTGAGGGAGTGCCGCACTGTCGGAGGGTCAGTACTGAGGGAGTGTCACTCTGTCAGAGAGTCAGTACTGAGGGAGTGTCACACTGTCGGAGGGTCAGTACTGAGGGAGTGTCACAATGTCAGAGGGTCAGTACTGAGGGAGTGTCACTCTGTCGGAGGGTCAGTACTGAGGGAGTGTCACAATGTCAGAGGGTCAGTACTGAGGGAGTGTCACTCTGTCGGAGGGTCAGTGCTGAGGGAGTGCCGCACTGTCGGAGGGTCAGTACTGAGGGAGTGTCACTCTGTCAGAGAGTCAGTACTGAGGGAGTGTCACACTGTCGGAGGGTCAGTACTGAGGGAGTGTCACAATGTCAGAGGGTCAGTACTGAGGGAGTGCCGCACTGTCGGAGGGTCAGTACTGAGGGAGTGTCACTCTGTCAGAGAGTCAGTACTGAGGGAGTGTCACACTGTCGGAGGGTCAGTACTGAGGGAGTGTCACAATGTCAGAGGGTCAGTACTGAGGGAGTGTCACTCTGTCAGAGAGTCAGTACTGAGGGAGTGTCACACTGTCGGAGGGTCAGTACTGAGGGAGTGTCACACTGTTAGAGGGTCAGTACTGAGGGAGTGTCACTCTGTCGGAGGGTCAGTACTGAGGGAGTGCCGCACTGTCGGAGGGTCAGTACTGAGGGAGTGTCACTCTGTCAGAGAGTCAGTACTGAGGGAGTGCCGCACTGTCGGCGGGTCAGTACTGAGGGAGTGCCGCACTGTCGGAGAGTCAGTACTGAGGGAGTGTCACTCTGTCGGAGGGTCAGTACTGAGGGAGTGCCGCACTGTCGGAGGGTCAGTACTGAGGGAGTGTCACTCTGTCGGAGAGTCAGTACTGAGGGAGTGCCGCACTGTCGGCGGTTCAGTACTGAGGGAGTGCTGCACTGTCGGAGAGTCAGTACTGAGGGAGTGTCACTCTGTCGGAGGGTCAGTACTGAGGGAGTGTCACTCTGTCGGAGGGTCAGTACTGAGGGAGCGCTGCACTGTCGGAGGGTCAGTACTGTGGGAGCGCTGCACTGTCGGAGGGTCAGTACTGAGGGAGTGCTGCACTGTCGGAGGGTCAGTACTGAGGGAGTGCTGCACTGTCGGAGGGTCAGTACTGAGGGAGCGCCGCACTGTCGGAGGGTCAGTACTGAGGGAGTGCTGCACTGTCGGAGTGTCAGTACTGAGGGAGTGCTGCACTGTCGGAGTGTCAGTACTGAGGGAGTGTCACTCTGTCGGAGGGTCATTACTGAGGGAGTGCTGCACTGTCGGAGTGTCAGTACTGTGGGAGTGCCGCACTGTCGGAGGGTCAGTACTGAGGGAGTGTCACTCTGTCGGAGGGTCAGTACTGAGGGAGTGTCACTCTGTCGGAGGGTCAGTACTGAGGGATTGTCACTCTGTCGGAGGGTCATTACTGAGGGAGTGTCACTCTGTCGGAGGGTCAGTACTGAGGGAGTGCTGCACTGTCGGAGTGTCAGTACTGAGGGAGTGTCACTCTGTCGGAGGGTCATTACTGAGGGAGTGCTGCACTGTCGGAGTGTCAGTACTGTGGGAGTGCCGCACTGTCGGAGGGTCAGTACTGAGGGAGTGTCACTCTGTCGGAGGGTCAGTACTGAGGGAGTGTCACTCTGTCGGAGGGTCAGTACTGAGGGAGTGTCACTCTGTCGGAGGGTCAGTACTGAGGGAGTGCTGCACTGTCGGAGGGTCAGTACTGAGGGAGTGCTGCACTGTCGGAGTGTCAGTACTGAGGGAGTGCTGCACTGTCGGAGGGTCAGTACTGAGGGAGTGCTGCACTGTCGGAGTGTCAGTACTGAGGGAGTGCTGCACTGTCGGAGGGTCAGTACTGTGGGAGTGCCGCACTGTTGGAGGTGCTGTTTTTCAGGTGCCCTTTCTGCCCTCTGAGCAGGAAACGAGAGAATGCCACACTAACTGTGAGACAGATGATTCCTCTCTTGGTAAACATCTGACCCCTCCTCAGGAAACCACAACCTCACTCTGTTTTTCTCTGAGGTCCGGGGAGAGGGTTGATAAGGGCCCCTCCCTCAATGCCGGGCCTTATAACTGCCGCTATCTGGTGGCACCCACTTGCCATCTTGCTCCCTCCCTCGTACGCTGTGAGTTTTCTGCAGTCGGCTGGGTGATGGGGGCAGACGAGGAGGGCCGGGGACGGTGAAACTGGTAGAGAGGTGGGCGCTGGCGGGTGGCGTGGGGGGCGAGTGTGAGGGTAGCATGGGGGGGCGAGTGTGAGGGCGGCGCGGGGAAGGAGGGAGAGGTTTGCTGCGGGGAGTCACTGGGAGGGAGAGAGGGAGGGAGAGGGAGACAGAGAGAGAGACACACAGAGAGAGAGATACAGAGAGAGAGAGACAGAGAGAGGGAGAGACAGAGAGAGACAGAGAGAAAGTGAATGACAGAGAGAGATACAGTGAATGACAGAGAGAGAGGGAGAGGGATAGAGAGACAGAGAAAGAGAGAGACAGAGAGAGACCGAGAGAGACAGAGAGAGACAGAGAGACAGAGAAAGAGAGAGAGGGGGACAGAGAGAGAGAGAGAGACAGACAGAGAAAGAGAGAGACAGAGAGAGAGACAGAGACAGAGACAGAGAAAGAGAGAGAGAGACAGAGAGAAAGGAAGAACGAGAAAGAGACAGAGAGACAGTGACAGAGAAAGAGAATGACAGAGAGAGAGAGAGAGAGAAAGAGAGAGAGAAACAGAGAAAGAGAGAGAGAGAGAGATAGACAGAGAAAGAGAGAGAGAGAGAGAGACTGAGACAGAGAAAGAGAATGACAGAGAGAAAGGAAGAACGAGAAAGAGACAGAGAGACAGTGACAGAGAAAGAGAATGACAGAGAGAGAGGGACAGAGAGAGAGAGACAGACGGAGATAGAGAGAGGGACAGAGACAGACAGACAGACAGACAGAGAGAGAGGGAGTGACAGAGAGAGAGATACGGACAGACAGGGAGAGAGAGACAGAGGGAAAGGAAGAGGGAGAGAGAGAGACAGAGAGAGAAAGAGAGCGAGAGAGAGACAGAGAGCGAGTGTGAGACAGAGCGAGACAGAGAGAGAGACAGAGAAAGTGAATGACAGAGAGAGATACAGTGAATGACAGAGAGAGAGGGAGAGGGATAGAGAGAAAGAAATAGAGAGAGAGAGAGATTGATAGAGAGAGAGAGACAGAGGGGTGTGAGGATCTTTCATCCTATCAGTCTTTGACCACAGACCTCTCCTGTGCGTTCACATGCAGCTGTATATTATCTAAACACCTGTGCCCGTCCCTGGGAGCCATGGTTAAACAGAGACAGAACGTATCGACAACCTGGGGGGAGCGGGGGGTTGGGGGGCTGCCCTCTCCCCCTCGACACAAGATTCACCCCCAAACTTCGAGACGGCTCGCAACCCAGCGCAGTCGCTCAGGGCTCACACAGGATCCCCCCACCCCCCCCCCCCCGCCAGAGGCCTAAACTGGAGCCTTCAGGCTAAGATCTGTAAGTCGGATTTATTTCCTACCATAGGACAAAGAAGGAGTGGAAGAATGAGGGAGTGGGGGAGGTGGTGGAGAAAGGGGGTCAATGACTTCAGGAAAGTGGGAGATGGCTCCTCCCTCAATGCGGCACATCCCTCGGCGCGGAACCTCCGACAGTGCGGCACTCCCTCGGTACTGGGGAGTGTTGGGCCACACCGACAGGGAGTCGAGATCTTGTGGCGATTGCCAACAGGATCTCTCAGATTTCATCATTATTTCTCAAGAGCTGACACCAGGAAAACATGCAATGTACCGAAACTGTCACTTCTCTATCCGTTCAGAAGACGGCCGGAATTCAGAGACGGACCAGTCTCTTTCAGCCTCGGTGCGAGCCGGACCCCAGCTTCGTCCCTCCGGCCATGGGCAATCTTCCCCGGTGGGCAGTCCTCGCGGGTTTGGGTAAGTGCAGGCTTCCGTCCGCATCTGCGTGCTCGCGTGAAGAAACACCTCCTCGTCTCCCCCACCCTGAGGCCGTGCGCCCCCCCACCCGCTTCTCTCCCCACCGTGTTCGAGACTCTCCGGCCCGGGCAGGGGGGGGGGCTTCGGGAAACAGCCCCTCAGCGCTACGCTTCCTCAGGGAAAGTAACCAAAACTGGATGCGGTGCCTACTGAACAACCGGGGGGGGGAACGCTAAACCCGTCATTTGCCTCTTGACTTCCAGTCATTGCATCGTCGCAGTGTTTCAATGTCGAGACGGAGAGGCCCACCGTCTTCCTGAACAGCTCGGAGGAGTACTTTGGCTACGTGGTGCGGCAGTTCGGACCCGAGGGGTGAGTACAAACTTCGGGAGCCTGCCCCCTCCACCCTAACGAGCCGGGAACGTCCGCCACTTGTCCCTGCGCGCTCCCCCCCCCCCCCACCCGCGGCGCCGAGGGGGCAGTTTTCCCCGTCTAAATAGGAGCGGGAGTCGGCCATTCGGCCCTTCTGCCCTGCGTCGACCCAATCTCTCCTCGTACGTCAATCCTGCCATCCCAGGAATCAGCCGAGTAAATCTCCTTTGCTCTCCCTCCATGGCAAGAACATCCTTCCTCAGATAAGGAGACCAAAACTGCGCACAATACTCCAGATGTGGTCTCACCAAGGCCCCGTATAACTGCAGCAAGACATCCTTGCTCCTGTACTTGAATCCCTCTCGCAATGAAGGCCAACATACCATTCGCCTTCCTAACTGCCTGCTGCACCTGAATGCTTGCTTTCAGCGACTGGTGTACAAGGGCACCCAGGTCTCGCTGCCCCTCCCCCTTTCCCAATCTATCACCATTCAGATAATAATCTGCCTTTCTGTTTTTACAACCAAAGTGGATAACCTCACATTTACCCACGTTCAACTGCATCTGCCATGCATTTGCCCACCCACCCAACTAGTCCAAATCACACTGGAGACTCTTTGCGGCCTCCTCACAGCTCCCACAACTCCCCCCACAGTTTTGTGTTGTCTGCGAACTTGGAAATGTTCCATTTAGTTCCCTTACCCAAGTCATTAAGATATATTGTGAATAGCTGGGGCCCAAGCACTGATCCCTGCGGTACCCCACTAGTCACTGCCTGCCACCCAGAAAAAGACCCGTTTATCCCTACTCTCTGTTTCCTGTCTGTCAACCAATTCTCAATCCATGCCAGTATATTACCCCCAATCCCACGTGCTTTCATTTTGCACACTAACCTCTTATGTGAGATCTTATCAAAAACTTTCTGTAAATCTAAATACATCGCATCCACTGGTTCTCCCTTATCTATCCTACTCTAGTAGATTTGTTAAGCATGATTTCTCTTTCGTAAACCCGTGCTGACTTTTCCCAATCCCATTTATGCTTTCCAGGTGTTCTGCTCTCACGTCCTTTATAACAGACTCTAGCATTTTCCCCACTACTGATATAAGGCTAACTGGTCTGTAGTTCCCTGTTTTTTTCTCTCCCTCCTTTTTTAAATAGTGGGGTTACATTTGCCACCCTCCAATCTGTTGGAACTGCTCCAGAGTCTATAGAATTTTGGAAGATGACGGTTGAGCCACCTTTCTGGTTTTAGTTTTGCCCCTGACAGGAATGAATATTTGCTGTAATTCCTGCACACGTTCTTGAAATATTATCCATTGCCTATCCATCGTCAACCCCATTCCCCAATCTCCCATAGCCAACTCGCGCCTCATACCTTCGTAGTTTCCTTTATTTAGATTCAGGACCCTAGTTTCAGATTCAACTACTCCACTCTCCATCTTGATGAAGAATTATATTATGTTATGATCACTCCTCCCCAAGATTGTTAATTAATCCTTTCTCATCGCGCAATACCCATTCTAGGGTAACCTGTTCTGTAGTTGGTTCCTCAACTAAAAAACCGTCCTAGAAATTCTCCTCCACAGTATTATTGCTAATTTGGTTTGACCAATCTATATGTATATTAAATTCACCCATGATTACAGTTGTACCCTTAATGCATGCGTCTCTAATTTCCTGTTTCATGCCATCCCTTGCATCTCCACTACTGTTTGGGGGCCTACAGACAACCCCCGCCAACGTTTTCTGCCCCTTGGTGTTTCTTACCTCCACCCATACAGTTTCCACATCATGATTTTTAATTTACGTCCTAACTCCCTACATTCAGCTTGTCGGACCTCATCCCTTTTTTCACCTATGTCGTTGGTACCGATACATACCACGACAAACTCAGAGACATCCTTGACCCTAGCACCAGGGAGGCAACATACCATCCTGGAATCTGTTCCCCTTACGAATGAATCCCCTATCGCTAGAGCCCTGCCACTCTTCTTCCTTCCCTCCTGTGCAGCAGAGCCACCCATGGTGCCATGAACTTGTCCCTACTCCCAGTAAGCTTCATTACCCCTAGTAACGGTTACTAATACTAATAAAACCACACAATTACTGATAAATTACCCAAGTTTTGAAAGATGAATGAGAAAAATAACAAAATACTCACCGACCCGTCACTTAACCTGTTTCCCAGTGACGCCACTTTATTTTTCTCCGAATGTGGTGTGGTCACAGACGGAGCCCAGCCCCAGGACCGCTCTCCTCTCGCGCTGTTTACGACCCGATTCTTGCCTGCCGACTGCCCTGGGACCCCCCCACCCAGGCCTCCCAGAGTCAGAGGAATGTGGGTGCGGGTCACAAACCCGCGCGGGACTCCCTCCCCCGCCCAGGCACACCCAAGACGCAGGAACTCTGAGCTGCCGTCCGGTCGCCTTTATCGGGGGCGGTCGGAAAGCGGAGACCAGGAGTTTGCCGGAGGGCAGGAGAGTCGATATTCACCACACCCCTCCCCTCCCCCAAGTCAGCCACGACCCAAACACAACCAGAGACCGCGCCCCCCCCCACATGGGATCTTGCTGTGCAGAGATTCCGAATCGCGGTTCCCAGTCCCTGAGGGCGTCCGGAACGTCTGCGTTTTTTTGCGTGTGCGGGGACCTTTCGGGAGGGATGGGATTGAGGGAGTTTGTTCACGCCGGCTCCGGGATCGCCCCGGTTTAACGGGAATGTGTCCGGGATCTTTTTCCGCAGGTTTCTCGTCAGCGCGCCCATGGCCCGGATCGGGAATGTGACAGGCGTGATTTATAAATGTGACTCCCGGTCACAGGCATGCAACCGGATCCCGATTCCAGGTGAGCCAAGATTCGGCTCGGAACACCCTCCCTGCCTCCGTCCGCCCGGTCACAGAGCTCCCTCCGCATCGCCCTCCTCATCCTCCTCACTCGCCTCTTCCCCCCTCCTCCTCACCATCCTCCACCTCACCCTCCTCACCTCCCCGTCCTCCTCAACCCCCTCATCCTCACCTTCCTCCCTCATCATCCCCCTCCTCACCCTCATCCTCACCCTCCTCATCCCCTCCTCCTCCTCACCCTCACCCCCCTCCTCGCCATTCCCCCTCCTCCACGCCCTCATCCCCCTCACCCTCCTCCCTTCACCTTCCTCATCCTCGTCCTCCTCATCCACACACTCCTCGCCCCCCTTCCTCTCCCTCTCTCTCTCTCTCTCTCCCCTCCTTTAAGACCTCTCTGACTGAGTTCCTGGTCGCCTGTCCCTGATAACGCCTCACGTGGCTCGGGGTTAAATTTGGTCTAATTTACCCTCCTGTGGGACATCCGGGGGATGTTTTACTGTTTTGAAGGCACTATAAAAATGCAGGATGTTGCTGTGTTGTGACTCTGCCTGTCTCCCTCTACAGCCTCACCGGAAGTGAACATCGCGGGCGTGGGACTCTCCCTGACAGCCGATTCCAGCTCTCCACCAAAACTGCTGGTGAGTTCCCAGGACCCGGGACGGGAGGGACTAAAAAAATAGGTTCTAAACACTCGGGAATGGGGATGCAGGAGGGGGAGGGAGAGAGGGACGGGATTAGTATTGTCCCAGGACACCAGGGAGAACAGCCTTGTCTGTCCGAAAGACGGCCCCTCTGACAGTGCGGCACTCCCACAGTACTGACCCTCCGACAGTGCGGAGCTCCCACAGTACTGACCCTCCGACATTGCGGCACTCCCTCAGTACTGACCCTCTGACAGTGCGCAGCTCCCTCAGTACTGACCCTCCGACAGTGCGGCACTCCCTCAGTACTGACCCTCCGACAGTGCGGCACTCCCTCAGTACTGACCCTCTGACAGTGCGGCACTCCCACAGTACTGACCCTCCGACAGTGCGGAGCTCCCACAGTACTGACCCTCCGACAGTGCGGCACTCCCTCAGTACTGACCCTCCGACGCTGCAGCACTCCCTCAGTACTGACCCTCTGACAGTGCGCAGCTCCCTCAGTACTGACCCTCCGACAGTGCGGCATTCCCTCAGTACTGACCCTCCGACAGTGCGGCACTCCCTCAGTACTGACCCTCCGACGGTGCGGCACTCCCTCGGTACTGACCCTCCAACAGTGCGGCACTCCCTCAGTACTGACCCTCCGACAGTGCGGCATTCCCTCAGTACTGACCCTCCGACAGTGCGGCACTCCCACAGTACTGACCCTCTGACAGTGCGGCACTCCCTCGGTACTGACCCTCCGACAGTGCGGCACTCCCTCAGTACTGACCCTCCGACAGTGCGGCATTCCCTCAGTACTGACCCTCCGACAGTGCGGCACTCCATCAGTACTGACCCTCCGACGGTGCGGCGCTCCCTCGGTACTGACCCTCCGACAGTGCGGCGCTCCCTCAGTACTGACCCTCTGACAGTGTGACCCTCCCTCAGTACTGACCCCTCAACAGTGCAGAGCTCCCTCAGTACTGACCCTCCGACAGTGCGGAGCTCCCTCAGTACTGACCCTCCGACAGTGCGGAGCTCCCTCAGTACTGACCCTCCGACAGTGTGGCATTCCCTCAGTACTGACCCTCCGACAGTGCTGCACTCCCTCAGTACTGACCCTCCGACAGTGCGGAGCTCCCTCAGTGCTGACCCTCCGACAGTGTGGCATTCCCTCAGTACTGACCCTCCGACAGTGCTGCACTCCCTCAGTACTGACCCTCCGACAGTGCGGAGCTCCCTCAGTACTGACCCTCCGACAGTGCGGATCTCCCTCAGTACTGACCCTCCGACAGTGTGGCATTCCCTCAGTACTGACCCTCCGACAGTGTGACACTCCCTCAGTACTGACCCCTCGACAGTGCAGCGCTCCCTCAGTACTGACCCTCCGACAGTGCGGAGCTCCCTCGGTACTGACTCTCCGACAGTGCGGCGCTCCCTCAGTACTGACCCTCTGACAGTGCGGAGTTCCATCAGTACTGACCCTCCGACGGTGCGGCACTCCCTCAGTACTGACCCTCCGACAGAGTGACACTCCCTCAGTACTGACCCTCCGACAGTGCGGCGCTCCCTCAGTACTGACCCTCCGACAGTGCGGCACTCCCTCGGTACTGACCCTCCGACAGTGCAGCACTCCTTCAGTACTGACCCTCCGACAGTGCGGCGCTCCCTCAGTACTGACCCTCCGACAGTGCGGCACTCCCTCGGTACTGACCCTCCGACAGTGCGGCATTCCCTCGGTACTGACCCTCCGACAGTGCGGCACTCCATCAGTACTGACCCTCCGACGGTGCGGCGCTCCCTCGGTACTGACCCTCCGACAGTGCGGCGCTCCCTCAGTACTGACCCTCTGACAGTGTGACACTCCCTCAGTACTGACCCCTCAACAGTGCAGAGCTCCCTCAGTACTGACCCTCCGACAGTGCGGAGCTCCCTCAGTACTGACCCTCCGACAGTGCGGAGCACCCTCAGTCCTGACCCTCCGACAGTGTGGCATTCCCTCAGTACTGACCCTCCGACAGTGCTGCACTCCCTCAGTACTGACCCTCCGACAGTGCGGAGCTCCCTCAGTACTGACCCTCCGACAGTGCGGAGCTCCCTCAGTACTGACCCTCCGACAGTGCGGAGCTCCCTCAGTCCTGACCCTCCGACAGTGTGGCATTCCCTCGGTACTGACCCTCCGACAGTGCGGCGCTCCCTCAGTACTGACCCTCTGACAGTGTGACACTCCCTCAGTACTGACCCCTCAACAGTGCAGAGCTCCCTCAGTACTGACCCTCCGACAGTGCGGAGCTCCCTCAGTACTGACCCTCCGACAGTGCGGAGCTCCCTCAGTCCTGACCCTCCGACAGTGTGGCATTCCCTCAGTACTGACCCTCCGACAGTGCTGCACTCCCTCAGTACTGACCCTCCGACAGTGCGGAGCTCCCTCAGTACTGACCCTCCGACAGTGCGGAGCTCCCTCAGTACTGACCCTCCGACAGTGCGGAGCTCCCTCAGTACTGACCCTCCGACAGTGTGGCATTCCCTCAGTACTGACCCTCCGACAGTGCTGCACTCCCTCAGTACTGACCCTCCGACAGTGCAGCGCTCCCTCAGTACTGACCCTCCGACAGTGCGGAGCTCCCTCGGTACTGACCCTCCGACGGTGCGGCGCTCCCTCAGTACTGACCCTCCGACAGTGCAGCGCTCCCTCAGTACTGACCCTCCGACAGTGCGGAGCTCCCTCGGTACTGACCCTCCGACGGTGCGGCGCTCCCTCGGTACTGACTCTCCGACAGTGCGGCACTCCCTCAGTACTGACCCTCCGACAGTGCGGAGCTCCCTCAGTACTGACCCTCCGACAGTGCAGCACTCCCTCAGTACTGACCCTCCGACAGTGCGGCGCTCCCTCTGTACTGACCCTCTGACAGTGCGGAGCTCCCTCAGTACTGACCCTCCGACAGTGCGGAGCTCCCTCAGTACTGACCCTCCGACAGTGCGGCGCTCCCTCAGTACTGACCCTCCGACAGTGCGGCACTCCCTCAGTACTGACCCTCCGACAGTGCGGCACTCCCTCAGTACTGACCCTCCGACAGTGCGGCGCTCCCTCAGTACTGACCCTCCGACAGTGCGGCGCTCCCTCGGTACTGACTCTCCGACAGTGCGGCACTCCCTCAGTACTGACCCTCCGACAGTGCGGAGCTCCCTCAGTACTGACCCTCCGACAGTGCAGCACTCCCTCAGTACTGACCCTCCGACAGTGCGGCGCTCCCTCTGTACTGACCCTCTGACAGTGCGGAGCTCCCTCAGTACTGACCCTCCGACAGTGCGGAGCTCCCTCAGTACTGACCCTCCGACAGTGCGGCGCTCCCTCAGTACTGACCCTCCGACAGTGCGGCACTCCCTCAGTACTGACCCTCCGACAGTGCGGCACTCCCTCAGTACTGACCCTCCGACAGTGCGGCGCTCCCTCAGTACTGACCCTCCGACAGTGTGGAGCTCCCTCAGTACTGACCCTCCGACAGTGCGGAGCTCCCTCAGTACTGACCCTCCGACAGTGCGGCACTCCCTCAGTACTGACCCTCCGACAGTGCGGCGCTCCCTCAGTACTGACCCTCCGACAGTGCGGAGCTCCCTCAGTACTGACCCTCCGACAGTGCGGAGCTCCCTCAGTACTGACCCTTCGACAGTGCGGAGCTCCCCCAGTACTGACCCTCCGACAGTGCGGAGCTCCCTCAGTACTGACCCTCCGACAGTGCGGCGCTCCCTCAGTACTGACCCTCCGACAGTGCGGCACTCCCTCAGTACTGACCCTCCGACAGTGCGGCGCTCCCTCAGTACTGACCCTCCGACAGTGCGGAGCTCCCTCAGTACTGACCCTTCGACAGTGCGGAGCTCCCTCAGTACTGACCCTCCGACAGTGCGGAGCTCCCCCAGTACTGACCCTCCGACAGTGCGGAGCTCCCTCAGTACTGACTCTCCGACAGTGCGGCACTCCCTCAGTACTGACCCTCCGACAGTGCGGCACTCCCTCAGTACTGACCCTCCGACAGTGCGGCGCTCCCTCAGTACTGACCCTCCGACAGTGCGGCGCTCCCTCAGTACTGACCCTCCGACAGTGCGGAGCTCCCTCAGTACTGACCCTCCGACAGTGCGGAGCTCCCTCAGTACTGACCCTCCGACAGTGCGGCACTCCCTCAGTACTGACTCTCCGACAGTGCGGCACTCCCTCAGTACTGACCCTCCGACAGTGCGGCGCTCCCTCAGTACTGACCCCTCGACAGTGCGGAGCTCCCTCAGTACTGACCCCTCGACAGTGCGGAGCTCCCTCAGTACTGACCCTCCGACAGTGTGGAGCTCCCTCGGTACTGACCCTCCGACGGTGCGGCGCTCCCTCGGTACTGACTCTCCGACAGTGCGGCATTCCCTCAGTACTGACCCTCCGACAGTGCGGCGCTCCCTCAGTACTGACCCTCTGACAGTGCGGAGCTCCCTCAGTACTGACCCTCCGACAGTGCGGAGCTCCCTCAGTACTGACCCTCCGACAGTGCGGAGCTCCCACAGTACTGACCCTCCGACAGTGCGGAGCTCCCTCAGTACTGACCCTCCGACAGTGCGGCCCTCCCTCAGTACTGACCCTCCGACAGTGCGGCACTCTCACAGTACTGACCCTCTGACAGTGCGGAGCTCCCTCAGTACTGACCCTCCGACAGTGCGGAGCTCCCTCAGTACTGACCCTCCGACAGTGCGGCCCTCCCTCAGTACTGACCCTCCGACAGTGCGGCCCTCCCTCAGTACTGACCCTCCGACAGTGCGGAGCTCCCTCAGTACTGACCCTCCGACAGTGTGGAGCTCCCTCGGTACTGACCCTCCGACGGTGCGGCGCTCCCTCGGTACTGACTCTCCGACAGTGCGGCATTCCCTCAGTACTGACCCTCCGACAGTGCGGCGCTCCCTCAGTACTGACCCTCTGACAGTGCGGAGCTCCCTCAGTACTGACCCTCCGACAGTGCGGAGCTCCCTCAGTACTGACCCTCCGACAGTGCGGAGCTCCCACAGTACTGACCCTCCGACAGTGCGGAGCTCCCTCAGTACTGACCCTCCGACAGTGCGGCCCTCCCTCAGTACTGACCCTCCGACAGTGCGGCACTCTCACAGTACTGACCCTCTGACAGTGCGGAGCTCCCTCAGTACTGACCCTCCGACAGTGCGGAGCTCCCTCAGTACTGACCCTCCGACAGTGCGGCCCTCCCTCAGTACTGACCCTCCGACAGTGCGGCCCTCCCTCAGTACTGACCCTCCGACAGTGCGGCTCTCCCTCAGTACTGACCCTCCGACAGTGCGGCCCTCCCTCAGTACTGACCCTCCGACAGTGCGGAGTTCCCCCAGTACTGACCCTCCGACAGTGCGGCACTCCCTCAGTACTGACCCTCCGACAGTGCGGCACTCCCTCAGTACTGACCCTCCGACAGTGCGGAGCTCCCTCAGTACTGACCCTCCGACAGTGCGGCACTCCCTCAGTACTGACCCTCCGACAGTGCTGCACTCCCTCAGTACTGACCCTCCGACAGTGCGGCGCTCCCTCAGTCCTGACCCTCCGACAGTGCGGAGCTCCCTCAGTACTGACCCTCCGACAGTGCGGAGCTCCCTCAGTACTGACCCTCCGACAGTGCGGCGCTCCCTCAGTACTGACCCTCCGACAGTGCGGCACTCCCTCAGTACTGACCCTCCGACAGTGCGGCGCTCCCTCAGTACTGACCCCTCGACAGTGCAGAGCTCCCTCAGTACTGACCCCTCGACAGTGCAGCGCTCCCTCAGTACAGACCCTCCGACAGTGCGGAGCTCCCTCGGTACTGACCCTCCGACGGTGCGGCGCTCCCTCGGTACTGACTCTCCGACAGTGCGGCACTCCCTCAGCACTGACCCTCCGACAGTGCGGCGCTCCCTCAGTACTGACCCTCTGACAGTGCGGAGCTCCCTCAGTACTGACCCTCCGACAGTGCGGAGCTCCCTCAGTACTGACCCTCCGACAGTGCGGAGCTCCCTCAGTACTGACCCTCCGACAGTGCGGCACTCTCACAGTACTGACCCTCCGACAGTGCGGCACTCTCACAGTACTGACCCTCCGACAGTGCAGAGCTCCACATGAATTGATCGGTTATACTAACTCCTTGTCTTCGCTCTTTGCTCCAGGTCTGTGCTCCCTCGCTGTCCTACAGCTGCGGCCAAAACACCTACATCAATGGGATCTGTTACCAGTTTGACAGCACACTCACATCTGCCAAGAACCTAACACCTGCCTATCAAGGTTGAATAGCTGTCTTCCCCTGAACCTGCCCTCTCACCCTGTGTTTGTATCTGGCCCCTGTGTCTGGATATGTGTCTTGGTCTGCGGGTGGGACTGTGTCGGTGTGAGTGAGTGAGTGAGTGAGTGAGTGTCTGGTGTTGTGTCTGGTGTTCTGTCTGGGGCTGTGTCTGGTGTTCTGTCTGGGGTTCTGTCCGCGGCTGTGTCTGGTGTTCTGTCTGGGTTCTGTCCAGGGCTGTGTCTGGTGTTCTGTCCGGGGCTCTGTCTGGGTGCTGTGTCCGGTGCTCTGTCTGGGGGCTGTGTCTGGTGCTCTGTCTGGGGGCTGTGTCCGGTGCTCTGTCTGGGGGCTGTGTCCGGTGCTCTGTCTGGGGGCTGTGTCTGGTGCTCTGTCTGGGGGCTGTGTCGAGTGCTCTGTCTGGGGGCTGTGTTGAGTGCTCTGTCTGGGGGCTGTGTCCGGGGCTCTGTCTGGGGGCTGTGTTGAGTGCTCTGTCTGGGGGCTGTGTCTGGTGCTCTGTCTGGGGGCTGTGTCCGGTGCTCTCTCTGGGTGCTGTGTCCGGGGCTCTGTCTGGGGGCTGTGTCTGGTGCTCTGTCTGGGGGCTGTGTCGAGTGCTCTGTCTGGGGGCTGTGTCGAGTGCTCTGTCTGGGGGCTGTGTCCGGTGCTCTGACTGGGGGCTGTGTCTGGTGCTCTGTCTGGGGGCTGTGTTGAGTGCTCTGTCTGGGGGCTGTGCCCGGTGCTCTGTCTGGGGGCTGTGTTGAGTGATCTGACTGGGGGCTGTGTTGTGTGCTCTGTCTGGAGGCTGTGTCCGGGGCTCTGTCTGGGGGCTGTGTCCGGTGCTCTGTCTGGGGGCTATGTCTGGTGCTCTGTCTGGGGGCTGTGTCTGGTGCTCTGTCTGGGGGCTGTGTCGGGTGCTCTGTCTGGGGGCTGTGTTGAGTGCTCTGTCTGGGGGCTGTGTTGAGTGCTCTGTCTGGAGGCTGTGTCCGGTGCTCTGTCTGGGGGCTGCGTCTGGTGCTCTGTTTGGGGGCTGTGTTGAGTGCTCTGTCTGGGGCTGTGTCGAGTGCTCTGTCTGGGGGCTGTGTCGAGTGCTCTGTCTGGGGGCTGTGTTGAGTGCTCTGTCTGGGGGCTGTGTCTGGTGCTCTGTCTGGGGGCTGTGTTGAGTGCTCTGTCTGGGGGCTGTGTCGAGTGATCTGTCTGGGGGCTGTGTCCGGTGCTCTGACTGGGGGCTGTGTCTGGTGCTCTGTCTGGGGGCTGTGTTGAGTGCTCTGTCTGGGGGCTGTGTCTGGTGCTCTGTCTGGGGGCTGTGTTGAGTGCTCTGTCTGGGGGCTGTGTCTGGTGCTCTGTCTGGGGGCTGTGTTGAGTGCTCTGACTGGGGGCTGTGTCCGGTGCTCTGTCTGGGGGCTGTGTCCGGTGCTCTGTCTGGGGGCTGTGTTGAGTGCTCTGTCTGGGGGCTGTGTCCGGTGCTCTGTCTGGGGGCTGTGTCCGGTGCTCTGTCTGGGGGCTGTGTTGAGTGCTCTGTCTGGGGGCTGTGTCCGTTGCTCTGACTGGGGGCTGTGTCTGGTGCTCTGTCTGGGGGCTGTGTCCGGTGCTCTGACTGGGGGCTGTGTCTGGTGCTCTGTCTGGGGGCTGTGTTGAGTGCTCTGTCTGGGGGCTGTGTCCGGTGCTCTGTCTGGGGGCTGTGTCTGGTGCTCTGTCTGGGGGCTGTGTCTGGTGCTCTGTCTGGGGGCTGTGTCTGGTACTCTGTCTGGGGGCTGTGTCTGGTGCTCTGTCTGGGGGCTGTGTTGAGTGCTCTGTCTGGGGGCTGTGTCCGGTACTCTGTCTGGGGGCTGTGTCTGGTGCTCTGTCTGGGGGCTGTGTCCGGTGCTCTGTCTGGGGGCTGTGTTGAGTGCTCTGTCTGGGGGCTGTGTCCGGTGCTCTGTCTGGGGGCTGTGTCTGGTGCTCTGTCTGGGGGCTGTGTCCGGTGCTCTGTCTGGGGGCTGTGTCCGGTGCTCTGTCTGGGGGCTGTGTCCGGTGCTCTGTCTGGGGGCTGTGTTGAGTGCTCTGTCTGGGGGCTGTGTCTGGTGCTCTGTCTGGGGGCTGTGTCCGGTGCTCTGTCTGGGGGCTGTGTCCGGTGCTCTGTCTGGGGGCTGAGTCCGGTGCTCTGTCTGGGGGCTGTGTCCGGTGCTCTGTCTGGGGGCTGTGTCCGGTGCTCTGACTGGGGGCTGTGTCTGGTGCTCTGTCTGGGGGCTGTGTCCGGGGCTCTGTCTGGGGGCTGTGTCCGGTGCTCTGTCTGGGGGCTGTGTCTGGTGCTCTGTCTGGGGGCTGTGTTGAGTGATCTGTCTGGGGGCTGTGTTGAGTGCTCTGTCTGGGGGCTGTGTTGAGTGCTCTGTCTGGGGGCTGTGTCGGGTGCTCTGTCTGGGGGCTGTGTTGAGTGCTCTGTCTGGGGGCTGTGTCTGGTGCTCTGTCTGGGGGCTGTGTCTGGTGCTCTGTCTGGGGGCTGTGTCCGGTGCTCTGTATGGGGGCTGTGTTGAGTGCTCTGTCTGGGGGCTGTGTCTGGTGCTCTGTCTGGGGGCTGTGTCTGGTGCTCTGTCTGGGGCTGTGTCCGGTGCTCTGTCTGGGGGCTGTGTTGAGTGCTCTGTCTGGGGGCTGTGTTGAGTGCTCTGTCTGGGGGCTGTGTCCGGTGCTCTGTCTGGGGGCTGTGTTGAGTGCTCTGTCTGGGGGCTGTGTTGAGTGCTCTGTCTGGGGGCTGTGTCCGGTGCTCTGTCTGGGGGCTGTGTTGAGTGCTCTGTCTGGGGGCTGTGTTGAGTGCTCTGTCTGGGGGCTGTGTCCGGTGCTCTGTCTGGGGGCTGTGTTGAGTGCTCTGTCTGGGGGCTGTGTTGAGTGCTCTGTCTGGGGGCTGTGTCCGGTGCTCTGCCTGGGGGCTGTGTTGAGTGCTCTGTCTGGGGGCTGTGTTGAGTGATCTGTCTGGGGGCTGTGTTGAGTGATCTGTCTGGGGGCTGTGTTGAGTGCTCTGTCTGGGGGCTGTGTCGGTTGCTCTGTCTGGGGGCTGTGTCCGGGGCTCTGTCTGGGGGCTGTGTTGAGTGCTCTGTCTGGGGGCTGTGTCCGGTGCTCTGTCTGGGGGCTGTGTTGAGTGATCTGTCTGGGGGCTGTGTCGGTTGCTCTGTCTGGGGGCTGTGTCCGGTGCTCTGTCTGGGGGCTGTGTTGAGTGCTCTGTCTGGGGGCTGTGTTGAGTGCTCTGTCTGGGGGCTGTGTTGAGTGCTCTGTCTGGGGGCTGTGTCCGGTGCTCTGTCTGGGGGCTGTGTCCGGTGCTCTGTCTGGGGGCTGTGTTGAGTGCTCTGTCTGGGGGCTGTGTCCGGTGCTCTGTCTGGGGGCTGTGTCCGGTGCTCTGTCTGGGGGCTGTGTTGAGTGATCTGTCTGGGGGCTGTGCTGAGTGCTCTGTCTGGGGGCTGTGTTGAGTGATCTGTCTGGGGGCTGTGTCTGGTGCTCTGTCTGGGGGCTGTGTCCGGTGCTCTGTCTGGGGGCTGTGTTGAGTGCTCTGTCTGGGGGCTGTGTTGAGTGCTCTGTCTGGGGGCTGTGTTGAGTGCTCTGTCTGGGGGCTGTGTCCGGTGCTCTGTCTGGGGGCTGTGTCCGGGGCTCTGTCTGGGGGCTGTGTCCGGGGATCTGTCTGGGGGCTGTGCTGAGTGCTCTGTCTGGGGGCTGTGTTGAGTGATCTGTCTGGGGGCTGTGTCCGGTGCTCTGTCTGGGGGCTGTGTCTGGTGCTCTGTCTGGGGGCTGTGTTGAGTGCTCTGTCTGGGGGCTGTGTCCGGTGCTCTGTCTGGGGGCTGTGTCCGGTGCTCTGTCTGGGGGCTGTGTCCGGTGCTCTGTCTGGGTTTCTGCCTTGCCCCTGACCTCCGTTGCTCTCCACAGGCTGTCCCAAGGCCATGTTGGACGTCGCGCTCCTGATTGATGGTTCTGGGAGTATCAGTAATGCAGACTTCCAGAGGGTGAAGAATTTCATGCTGTCTGTGATCAAACTGCTGAAAGACAAGGACGTCCAGGTGAGAGAGACGATGGGACGAGGGCGATGCTCAGCAAAGTCCTCAATCTCGGATAATACAGAGACATGGGAAGGCCATTCGGCCCCTCAATCCTGTGCCGGCTCTTTGAAATCTCGATCCAATTAATCCCCCCCTGCTCTTTCCCCCCGCACCGTATCCCTGTATTCACTCCGCCGGAACTCCATCCTGATTTTAAACGCCCCGATTAAATCTCCTCTTAACCTTCTCCGCTCGACGGAGAACGATCCCAGACTCTCCCGGTCTCTCCCCGTCAACCCTTGCGAACGGTCCCTTCGCGACCCCTCGGACACCATCGCCGAATCCCCCCCACCCCCCGCTATCACCATCCCAGGGGGGGTTGGGTGGTCACCATCGACCAGGAGCCGGACTGGAGCAGGTCAGAGGCTGGGAATTCTGCGGGGTGGGGCGGCGGGCCGGTGGGGAAAGCAGCCGGGGTGATTAACCCTCTCCCCGCTATCCCCGCCGCAGTTTGCCGTCGTGCAGTTCTCTGACGAAGCCAGGACGGAGTTTGACTTCGACGCGTACAGGCGGAGTGCGGACAGGGAGCACCTGATCAACCTCATCCGGCAGATGAACTCCGTCACTTTCACTCCGACGGGGATCAAACACGTCACGTGCGTATCCGCGGACCGCGGCGGGAAGGGAGGGGTCGCGAAGACGGGTTCGGACCGCGCCCGGAGTTTCTGGGCGGAAGGAGATGCCGCCCTCGGAGGTTGGGGCGGAGGGGGAGGGGACAGAATGGGAGAGTAGGAGCGAGGGGCTGAAGGGCATTCCCCTGAAGGGTCACGGAAGAGGAGGGGAGCGGCGGAGGTGACGGAGATCGGGAGGGAGGGACGGAGGTGGGAAAAGCGGGAACTGGCCGAGGGTGGAGGTTTTGGTGCTGGAAGGTGGTGTTGGACCGAACCCCACTGTGCCCCTCCTCGTCCCTTCAGAGAGAAGATCTTCGTCGCGGAGCGGGGGGCTCGGCCGGACGCCATCTCTGTCATGATCGTGGTGACGGACGGCGAGTCAAATGACGTCGATGTGACTTTCGAGGAGGCCATCCGAGCAGCCAATGCCAAGAACATCCTTCGCTACGCAATCGGGGTCAGTGAGTCCGACACGCGGGCCCCTTCGCGCCCGTCAGCGGCCCGTGCTGCGCACCTCCCCGCCCCACCCCCCCCCCACCTCGACCGTTCCCCTTTCACCCGACTCCCCTTCTCCGTTTCAGGTGGGCGATGCTTTCAGCACCAAAAAGGCGACCGAGGAACTCGACATCATCGCCTCCAAGCCGTCCAAAGACTTTGTGTTCAAGGCAGACAGCTTCTCCGCGTTGGAGGGACTCAACAACAGAATAAAGGACAAAATCTTCGCCATCGAAGGTGAGGGACGGACCTCGGACCTCCGAGGGGAAGCAGGCATTTTACCTTGTCCGCCCAGGGAGAGCAGAGGAAAGAGGTCGGAAGCCAAGTGAATGCAAAGGATGAACACGGGCTCCCCAGTCTGTCCCCTCTCTATATCCCACTGTTCCCCAGTCTGTCCCCTCTCTATATCCCACTGTTCCCCAGTCTGTCCCCTTTCTATATCCCACTGTTCCCCAGTCTGTCCCCTCTCTGTATCCCACTGTTACCCAGTCTGTCCCCTCTCTATATCCCACTGTTCCCCAGTCTGTCCCCTCTCTATATCCCACTGTTACCCAGTCTGTCCCCTCCCTGTATCCCACTGTTCCCCAGTCTGTCCCCTCTCTATATCCCACTGTTCCCCAGTCTGTCCCCTCTCTATATCCCACTGTTCCCCAGTCTGTCCCCTCTCTATATCCCACTGTTACCCAGTCTGTCCCCTCCCTGTATCCCACTGTTCCCCAGTCTGTCCCCTCTCTATATCCCACTGTTCCCCAGTCTGTCCCCTCTCTATATCCCACTGTTCCCCAGTCTGTCCCCTCTCTATATCCCACTGTTACCCAGTCTGTCCCCTCCCTGTATCCCACTGTTCCCCAGTCTGTCCCCTCTCTATATCCCACTGTTCCCCAGTCTGTCCCCTCTCTATATCCCACTGTTCCCCAGTCTGTCCCCTCTCTATATCCCACTGTTACCCAGTCTGTCCCCTCCCTGTATCCCACTGTTCCCCAGTCTGTCCCCTCTCTATATCCCACTGTTCCCCAGTCTGTCCCCTCTCTATATCCCACTGTTCCCCAGTCTGTCCCCTCTCTATATCCCACTGTTACCCAGTCTGTCCCCTCCCTGTATCCCACTGTTCCCCAGTCTGTCCCCTCTCTATATCCCACTGTTCCCCAGTGTGTCCCCTCTCTGTATCCCACTGCTCCCCAGTCTGTCCCCTCTCTATATCCCACTGTTCCCCAGTCTGTCCCCTCTCTATATCCCACTGTTCCCCAGTCTGTCCCCTCTCTATATCCCACTGTTCCCCAGTCTGTCCCCTCTCTATATCCCACTGTTCCCCAGTCTGTCCCCTCTCTATATCCCACTGTTCCCCAGTCTGTCCCCTCTCTATATCCCACTGTTACCCAGTCTGTCCCCTCTCTATATCCCACTGTTCCCCAGTCTGTCCCCTCTCTATATCCCAATGTTCCCCAGTCTGTCCCCTCTCTATATCCCACTGTTCCCCAGTCTGTCCCCTCTCTATATCCCACTGTTCCCCAGTCTGTCCCCTCTCTATATCCCACTGTTCCCAGTCTGTCCCCTCTCTATATCCCACTGTTCCCCAGTCTGTCCCCTCTCTATATCCCACTGTTCCCCAGTCTGTCCCCTCTCTATATCCCACTGTTCCCCAGTCTGTCCCCTCTCTATATCCCACAGTTACCCAGTCTGTCCCCTCTCTATATCCCACTGTTACCCAGTCTGTCCCCTCTCTATATCCCACTGTTCCCCAGTCTGTCCCCTCTCTATATCCCACTGTTCCCCAGTCTGTCCCCTCTCTATATCCCACTGTTCCCCAGTCTGTCCCCTCTCTATATCCCACTGTTCCCCAGTCTGTCCACTCTCTATATCCCACTGTTCCCCAGTCTGTCCCCTCTCTATATCCCACTGTTCCCCAGTCTGTCCCCTCTCTATATCCCACTGTTCCCCAGTCTGTCCCCTCTCTATATCCCACTGTTCCCCAGTCTGTCCCCTCTCTATATCCCACTGTTCCCCAGTCTGTCCCCTCTCTATATCCCACTGTTCCCCAGTCTGTCCCCTCTCTATATCCCACTGTTCCCCAGTCTCTCCCCTCTCTATATCCCACTGTTCCCCAGTCTGTCCCCTCTCTATATCCCACTGTTACCCAGTCTGTCCCCTCTCTGTATCCCACTGTTCCCCAGTCTGTCCCCTCTCTCTATCCAACTGTTACCCAGTCTGTCCCCTCTCTATATCCCACTGTTCCCCAGTCTGTCCCCTCTCTATATCCCACTGTTCCCCAGTGTGTCCCCTCTCTATATCCCACTGTTCTCCAGTCTGTCCCCTCTCTGTATCCCACTGTTCCCCAGTCTGTCCCCTCTCTATATCCCACTGTTACCCAGTCTGTCCCCTCTCTATATCCCACTGTTCCCCAGTCTGTCCCCTCTCTATATCCCACTGTTCTCCAGTCTGTCCCCTCTCTATATCCCACTGTTCCCCAGTCTGTCCCCTCTCTATATCCCACTGTTCTCCAGTCTGTCCCCTCTCTGTATCCCACTGTTCCCCAGTCTGTCCCCTCTCTATATCCCACTGTTCCCCAGTCTGTCCCCTCTCTATATCACACTGTTCCCCAGTCTGTCCCCTCTCTATATCCCACTGTTCCCCAGTCTGTCCCCTCTCTATATTCCACTGTTCCCCAGTCTGTCCCCTCTCTATATCCCACTGTTCCCCAGTCTGTCCCCTCTCTATATCCCACTGTTCCCCAGTCTGTCCCCTCTCTATATCCCACTGTTCCCCAGTCTGTCCCCTTTCTGTATCTCACTGTTCCCCAGTCTGTCCCCTCTCTGTATCCCACTGTTCCCCAGTCTGTCCCCTCTCTATATCCCACTGTTCCCCAGTCTGTCCCCTCTCTATATCCCACTGTTCCCCAGTCTGTCCCCTTTCTGTATCTCACTGTTCCCCAGTCTGTCCCCTCTCTGTATCCCACTGTTCCCCAGTCTGTCCCCTCTCTGTATCCCACTGTTCCCCAGTCTGTCCCCTCTCTATATTCCACTGTTCCCCAGTCTGTCCCCTCTCTATATCCCACTGTTCCCCAGTCTGTCCCCTCTCTATATCCCACTGTTACCCAGTCTGTCCCCTCTCTATATCCCACTGTTCTCCACTCTGTCCCCTCTCTATATCCCACTGTTCCCCAGTCTGTCCCCTCTCTATATCCCACTGTTCCCCAGTCTGTCCCCTCTCTATATCCCACTGTTCCCCAGTCTGTCCCCTCTCTATATCCCACTGTTCTCCAGTCTGTCCCCTCTCTATATCCCACTGTTCCCCAGTCTGTCCCCTCTCTATATCCCACTGTTCCCCAGTCTGTCCCCTCTCTATATCCCACTGTTCTCCAGTCTGTCCCCTCTCTGTATCCCACTGTTCCCCAGTCTGTCCCCTCTCTGTATCCCACTGTTCTCCAGTCTGTCCCCTCTCTGTATCCCACTGTTCCCCAGTCTGTCCCCTCTCTATATCCCACTGTTCTCCAGTCTGTCCCCTCTCTATATCCCACTGTTCCCCAGTCTGTCCCCTCTCTGTATCCCACTGTTACCCAGTCTGTCCCCTCCCTATATCCCACTGTTCCCCAGTCTGTCCCCTCTCTATATCCCACTGTTCCCCAGTCTGTGCCCTCTCTATATCCCACTGTTCCCCAGTCTGTCCCCTCTCTATATCCCACTGGTCTCCAGTCTGTCCCCTCTCTATATCCCACTGTTCCCCAGTCTGTCCCCTCTCTGTATCCCACTGTTACCCAGTCTGTCCCCTCCCTGTATCCCACTGTTCCCCAGTCTGTCCCCTCTCTATATCCCACTGTTCCCCAGTCTGTCCCCTCTCTGTATCCCACTGTTCCCCAGTCTGTCCCCTCTCTGTATCCCACTGTTCCCCAGTCTGTCCCCTCTCTGTATCCCACTGTTCCCCAGTCTGTCCCCTCTCTGTATCCCACTGTTCCCCAGTCTGTCCCCTCTCTGTATCCCACTGTTCCCCAGTCTGTCCCCTCTCTGTATCCCACTGTTCCCAGTCTGTCCCCTCTCTGTATCCCACTGTTCCCCAGTCTGTCCCCTCTCTATATCCCACTGTTCTCCAGTCTGTCCCCTCTCTATATCCCACTGTTCCCAGTCTGTCCCCTCTCTGTATCCCACTGTTCCCCAGTCTGTCCCCTCTCTATATCCCACTGTTCCCCAGTCTGTCCCCTCTCTATATCCCACTGTTCCCCAGTCTGTCCCCTCTCTATATCCCACTGTTCCCCAGTCTGTCCCCTCTCTATATCCCACTGTTCCCCAGTCTGTCCCCTCTCTATATCCCACTGTTCCCCAGTCTGTCCCCTCTCTATATCCCACTGTTCCCCAGTCTGTCCCCTCTCTATATCCCACTGTTCCCCAGTCTGTCCCCTCTCTATATCCCACTGTTCCCCAGTCTCTCCCCTCTCTATATCCCACTGTTCCCCAGTCTGTCCCCTCTCTATATCCCACTGTTCTCCAGTCTGTCCCCTCTCTATATCCCACTGTTCCCCAGTCTGTCCCCTCTCTATATCCCACTGTTACCCAGTCTGTCCCCTCCCTGTATCCCACTGTTCCCCAGTCTGTCCCCTCTCTATATCCCACTGTTCCCCAGTCTGTCCCCTCTCTATATCCCACTGTTCCCCAGTCTGTCCCCTCTCTATATCCCACTGTTCTCCTGTCTGTCCCCTCTCTATATCCCACTGTTCCCCAGTCTGTCCCCTCTCTATATCCCACTGTTCTCCAGTCTGTCCCCTCTCTATATCCCACTGTTCCCCAGTCTGTCCCCTCTCTATATCCCACTGTTCCCCAGTCTGTCCCCTCTCTATATCCCAGTTTTCCCCAGTCTGTCCCCTCTCTATATCACACTGTTCCCCAGTCTGTCCCCTCTCTATATCCCACTGTTCCCCAGTCTGTCCCCTCTCTATATCCCACTGTTCCCCAGTCTGTCCCCTCTCTATATCCCAGTTTTCCCCAGTCTGTCCCCTCTCTATATCCCACTGTTCCCCAGTCTGTCCCCTCTCTGTATCCCACTGTTCCCCAGTCTGTCCCCTCTCTATATCCCACTGTTACCCAGTCTGTCCCCTCTCCATATCCCACTGTTCCCCAGTCTGTCCCCTCTCTATATCCCACTTTTCCCCAGTCTGTCCCCTCTCTATATCCCAGTTTTCCCCAATCTGTCCCCTCTCTATATCCCACTGTTCCCCAGTCTGTCCCCT
The DNA here is from genome assembly GCF_036365525.1 of Heterodontus francisci. Lineage (NCBI taxonomy): Eukaryota > Metazoa > Chordata > Chondrichthyes > Heterodontiformes > Heterodontidae > Heterodontus > Heterodontus francisci. Next base: position 39,222 of record NW_027141635.1, on the reverse strand, counting down.
CTCTGTATCCCACTGTTCCCCAGTCTGTCCCCTCTCTATATCCCACTGTTCCCCAGTCTGTCCCCTCTCTATATCCCAGTTTTCCCCAGTCTGTCCCCTCTCTATATCCCACTGTTCCCCAGTCTGTCCCCTCTCTATATCCCAGTTTTCCCCAGTCTGTCCCCTCTCTATATCCCACTGTTCCCCAGTCTGTCCCCTCTCTGTATCCCACTGTTCCCCAGTCTGTCCCCTCTCTATATCCCACTGTTACCCAGTCTGTCCCCTCTCTGTATCCCACTGTTCCCCAGTCTGTCCCCTCTCTATATCTCACTGTTCCCCAGTCTGTCCCCTCTCTATATCCCACTGTTCCCCAGTCTGTCCCCTCTCTATATCCCACTGTTCCCCAGTCTGTCCCCTCTCTATATCCCACTGTTCCCCAGTCTGTCCCCTCTCTGTATCCCACTGTTCCCCAGTCTGTCCCCTCTCTGTATCCCACTGCTCCCCAGTCTGTCCCCTCTCCGTATCCCACTGTTCCCCAGTCTCTCCCCTCTCTATATCCCACTGTTCCCCAGTCTCTCCCCTCTCTATATCCCACTGTTCCCCAGTCTGTCCCCTCTCTATATCCCACTGTTCCCCAGTCTCTCCCCTCTCTATATCCCACTGTTCCCCAGTCTCTCCCCTCTCTGTATCCCACTCTATCCCAGTGTGACCCTATATGTCACCCCTGTCTTTTTCTATCAAAACTCAAGATTGGTCCACTCTCCATTTCCCTCCTGTTTCCTTCTTCTGCTATTCTCATCTACCCCACCACACACTCCCCCTTTTATGTAACTACCTTTTAATCTTGTCACTCTCAATCCTTTCAGGAACTGGCCAATCGTCAGGAGAAAGTACTTTCAAGTTAGAGTTGGCACAAACGGGATTCAGTTCTTTGTTCACCTCAGTGAGTATGGGTCCTTGGTGGAAAATTCCAGGCATTATCGAGTCGGAAAGGCCGAGTCACTTGGCCATTGACACTGTGTTGATCCCTGAACTAATCCCACTGCCCCGCTCTCTCCCCGTAGCCCAGTATCAATCCCAAACTAATCCCACTGCCCCGCTCTCTCTCCCCATATCCCTGTATCGATCCCCAAACTAATCCCACTGCCCCGCTCTCTCCCCATAGCCCTGTATCAATCCCCAAACTAATCCCACTGCCCCGCTCTCTCCCCATAGCCCTGTATCAATCCCCAAACTAATCCCACTGCCCCGCTCTCTCCCCGTATCCCCGTATCGATCCCCAAACTAATCCCACTGCCCCGCACTCTCTCCCCATATCCCTGTATCAATCCCCAAACTAATCCCACTGCCCCGCTCTCTCTCCCCATATCCCTGTATCAATCCCCAAACTAATCCCACTGCCCCGCTCTCTCCCCATATCCCTGTATCAATTCACAAACTAATCCCACTGCCCCGCTCTCTCTCCGTAGCCCCGTATCAATCCCGCGCTCTGTCACTCTGGAATCGGGGAAAGGAACTCTCTCACGTTTTCTCTTGTCCCTCACAGGACTCCATCACTCTGGGGGCTGTTGGGGCTTTTGATTGGTCGGGAGCACTCGTTGAGATGCGTGTTGACAAGACTACTGTTGTAAACATGTCAGCAACAGATGACACAGTGAATGCCTACCTCGGTAAGAGGCTCTCTTAATATCTCCCTCAGTCTCTCTCCCCCCCCGCCTCGTTGTTGCCTCCTCTCCTTACACAATGTGTCGCCTCTCCCTCCCCTCCTTCTCTCAGGGTACTCGCTGGCCGAGGCACGGAGACAGGGCCAACGCTATTGCCTCGTCGGGGCCCCCCGCTACAAACACGTCGGACGGGTGGTCGTCTTCCGGCGGGACTCCCGGGACACCACATGGTCGGCGGAACAGAACATCGAGGGCCAACAGGTGGGTAACTGAGCTCCGGGCTGTGAAGCCAAAATTGGGCCGAGAAGCACCCCCACCCACACCGCCCCCCCCACCCCCCGATCACCCGGGTCTGAGGGAGCACCGCGCTGTCGGAGGGTCAGTACTGAGGGAGTGTCACACTGTCGGAGGATCAGTACTGAGGGAGCGCCGCACTGTCGGAGGATCAGTACTGAGGGAGTGCCGCACTGTCAGAGGGTCAGTACTGAGGGAATGTCACACTGTCATAGGGTCAGTACTGAGGGAGTGCTGCACTGTCGGAGGGTCAGTACTGAGGGAGTGTCACACTGTCAGAGGGTCAGTACTGAGGGAGTGTCACACTGTTAGAGGGTCAGTACTGAGGGAGTGTCACACTGTTAGAGGGTCAGTACTGAGGGAGTGTCACACTGTCGGAGGGTCAGTACTGAGGGAGTGTCACACTGTCAGAGGGTCAGTACTGAGGGAGTGTCACACTGTCAGAGGGTCAGTACTGAGGGAGTGTCACACTGTCGGAGGGTCAGTACTGAGGGAGTGTCACACTGTTAGAGGGTCAGTACTGAGGGAGTGTCACACTGTCGGAAGGTCAGTACTGAGGGAGCGCCGCACTGTCGGAGGATCAGTACTGAGGGAGCGCCGCACTGTCGGAGGATCAGTACTGAGGGAGGGCCGCACTGTCGGAGGATCAGTACTGAGGGAGTGCTGCACTGTCGGAGGGTCAGTACTGAGGGAGTGCTGCACTGTCGGAGGGTCAGTATTGAGGGAGCGCCGCACTGTCGGAGGATCAGTACTGAGGGAGTGCTGCACTGTCGGAGGGTCAGTACTGAGGGAGTGCTGCACTGTCGGAGGGTCAGTACTGAGGGAGTGTCACACTGTCGGAGGGTCAGTACTGAGGGAGTGTCACACTGTCGGAGGATAAGTACTGAGGGAGTGCCGCACTGTCAGAGCGTCAGTACTGAGGGAGTGTCACACTGTTAGAGGGGGGAGCAGACACTGTGTCCATCCTTGCGAGAGGCCTGACTGCTCTCCTGATTCCCTGCCCCGTTAGATCGGATCCTACTTCGGGATGGAGCTGCTTGCTGTGGATCTGGAGGGCGATGGGGAGACCGACTGGGTGATGATCGGAGCTCCCCTCTACCACGAAGCTGGGGTTGGGGGTCAAGTGTGGCTGTGCGCCGTCTCCGCCCAGGTAAGCGCGGCGGGAAGCGAGAAGGCCTGCAGTGCTGTATCACCGGTGACCCCGAGAGGGCGTCTCTGCCAACGAGGCGAACCGGTCATGTTTGGGCCGCCTGAACTCTTAACGCTCTCTCTCTCTCTCTCTCCGCTCACTCTGCCCCCTCCCCTCCACACAGGGCAATTTCTCCTGCCACCTAACCCTCCGGGGGAAGGCCGGGGACGGACTGGGCCGCTTCGGCAGCGCCTTGGCGGCGCTGGGGGACCTGAACGGGGACGGACTGCGCGAGGTGGCCGTGGGGGCGCCGCTGGAGGACGGACACCGCGGCTGCGTCTACATCTACCGCGGGAGCAGGACCGGAATCGGCCCCGGCTACAGCCAGGTCAGAGGTCAGCCCGGGGGGAGGGCGGGGGAGGGGAGGGGGCGGGGGCTCGAGGTCAGGGGTCAGCGGAGGTAGAGAGGGGACACTCTCGTTTCCTCTCTCCCGCTCGGCCTCACTCTCTCTATCCCTCCTTCACACATTCCCCTAGTCCCCACATCACAGACTGACTCCCCTTCATTCTGAATCCACCTCCCCCTTCTCTTTTTCACCCACCCCCGACAGAGAATCGCTGGGTCCCGGACAGCCCCGGAACTGAAATATTTTGGGACATCGATCGACGGGCGGATGGACCTGACTCGAGACGGACTGACGGATCTGCTGATCGGAGCCCGGGGCGGGGCTGTGATATTGAGGTAAGAACCATCTAACCCCACCCGTTACCTCCGTTTTATTTTTATCTTCTTTCCTGCAGCTCTCTCTCTCTCTCTCTCTGGCCAGCAACAAATCCTGCACCTGACTGCAGCACGGTCAGCTGCACTGCATTGATGCTTTCAGTGCTCAGCAGTCGCAATCAGGCAGCAGCCAACTCCAGTGCTGTACCTGCCTTGGACGTGTTTGATGGGGGCGGGGGGGGGGGGGGGGGGAAACAGTGTGGAGGGAGCTTTACTCTGTATCTAACCCCCGTGCTATTCGTGACCACTTGCCTTGCCCTGACGCTGTGACCTTTCACCTGAAGGTCAGCACCGGTCCTGAGGGTCACGACGAACGTGACATTCGAGCCCGCGGAGATCCCGCTGGCAGCCTTCGAGTGCAGTGCGGGTGGGAGCGGCCAGAGGCTGCACGTCGACCTCCATCTCTGCTTTCACCTCGAGAAGATAACACGCGATGGCCTGGGTGAGTCTGAAAATCCTCGGGTGACTCCCGACAGCTTCTCCACGAGGGTCCGCGGCATGGCCGGGAGTGAGGGAGGCACTCCTTGCTGGCTTGGCCGGAGTCAGTGAGGGCGAGGAGGGTGAGTGAGGGTGCTGGTCATGGTGGGGGGGGGGGGGTAGGGAAAGAGAGGGAGTGAAAGAGTGGGAGTGGGGTTAGGAAGAACGAGAGAGAGAAAGCCGGGGTGGTGGGGGGGAACACGGCGGTGGTGGGGAGGGGGAGGGAGAGGGAAGTGAGGGAAGAGAGATGGAGGGGGGGTAGAGAGAGGGAGGGGGAGAGAGATGGAGGGGGAGAGAGAGGGAGATTGGACGCAACACTCCAGTGTTTCACGTCGAGGTGAACCGTGACTCCCCGGCTAACGGGCCCCTCTCTTCGGATCCCTCAGGTTCCCTCAGCGCATCCCTCAACTACACCTTGGCTCTGGATGAGGGCAGGCAGGAGAGCAGGGCGGAGTTTGGAGCGAAGGGCAGGACCTCGGCGTCGCAGTTCTCCCTCGAGATGGGCGACGCCTGCCAGCGCCATCGAGTGAACCTCCTGGTGAGTGCCGGTCACGGAGCCGTGCGGTCCTCGCGGTGCAGGAAGGGACCCGGTCGCTCCCGTTCCACCCTCCGCCACCCACCCCCCCCCACCCCCACCCCGCTCGATCCCACCATTGTTTACTGCCCGTCCTTGCGAAATCGCTCACCGTCTCCGCGTCCTCCGCCCTCGTAGGCGGCGAGTTCCCGCTCTTTACCACACGTCGTGTAAAAACAGTTCTCCCTCACGCTTCCCGTCCCCCGCATCTCTTGCCCGAAATCTCCAATCTGTGTCGCCCCCCCCCCCGCCCCTCCCCGAGTCCTTGTACCCACAGCTAATGGGAACAGCTTTACTTTGTCCACGTTATCTAAACCTGTCAGAATCTCCTACCCCTCGATCAAATCTCCCCCCCTCGATCTCCTTCGCTCCGGGGAGAACAACCCCACCCCCCAGTATCTCCAACCTAACCTTGTAACTAAAATCCCCCCCATTCTGGTAAATCTCCTCCACACCCTCTCAGGGACCCTCAAATCCTTCCCCCAGTCTGGCGACCGCGACTGGACACAATACACCAGTTGTGGCCGAACCAGAGCTTTATAAAGGTTCGGCACAAAGTCCCTGCTTTTGTACTCAATGCCTCTATTTATGAAGCCCAAGATCCCGTCTGTTTTCCTAACCCACTCTCTCAATATGTCCTGCCGCCTGCAGAGATCGATGCACACACAACCCCTGGGTCACTCTGTCCCTGCACACTCTTTCGAACCGTGCCATGATGTGTGAAGAGTTTTGAGCATTGCAGGAATTGAGGGGAGTGTGCGGGAAGGTGCGGTTGAGGTCGATGATCCTGCGGACTGGGGCTAGCAG
>NW_027141635.1:25000-30818 GCF_036365525.1 Heterodontus francisci | reverse complement strand
GGGTGTCACAGTGCGTTAGATACACTGTCCTTTCCCCCTCTGGGACCGGGTGTCACAGTGTGTTAGATACACTGTCCTTTCCCCCTCTGGGACCGGGTGTCACAGTGCGTTAGATACACTGTCCTTTCCCCCTCTGGGACCGGGTGTCACAGTGTGTTAGATACACTGTCCTTTCCCCCTCTGGGACCGGGTGTCACAGTGTGTTGGATACACTGTCCTTTCCCCCTCTGGGACTGGGTGTTACAGTGTGTTAGATACACTGTCCTTTCACCCTCTGGATCCAGGTGTCACAGTGCGTTAGATACACTGTCCTTTCCCCCTCTGGGACCGGGTGTCACAGTGTGTTAGATACACTGTCCTTTCCCCCTCTGGGTCTGGGTGTTACAGTGTGTTAGATACACTGTCCTTTCCCCCTCTGGATCCAGGTGTCACAGTGCGTTAGATACACTGTCCTTTCCCCCTCTGGGACCGGGTGTCACAGTGTGTTAGATACACTGTCCTTTCCCCCCTCTGGGACTGGGTGTTCCAGTGTGTTAGATACACTGTCCTTTCCCCCTCTGGATCCAGGTGTCACAGTGCGTTAGATACACTGTCCTTTCCCCCTCTGGGACTGGGTGTTACAGTGCGTTAGATACACTGTCCTTTCCCCCTCTGGGACTGGGTGTCACAGTGTGTTAGATACACTGTCCTTTCCCCCCTCTGGGACCGGGTGTTCCCGTGTGTTAGATACACTGCCCTTTCCCCCCTCTGGGACTGGGTGTCACAGTGTGTTAGATACACTGTCCTTTCCCCCTCTGGGACTGGGTGTTACAGTGTGTTAGATACACTGTCCTTTCCCCCTCTGGGACTGGGTGCTCCAGTGTGTTAGATGCACTGTCCTTTCCCCCTCTGGGACTGGGTGTCACAGTGTGTTAGATGCACTGTCCTTTCCCCCTCTGGGACCGGGTGTCACAGTGTGTTAGATACACTGTCCTTTCCCTCTCTGGGACTGGGTGTCACAGTGTGTTAGATACACTGTCCTTTCCCCCCTCTGGGACCGGGTGTCACAGTGTGTTAGATACACTGTCCTTTCCCTCTCTGGGACTGGGTGTCACAGTGTGTTAGATACACTGTCCTTTCCCCCCTCTGGGACCGGGTGTCACAGTGTGTTAGATACACTGTCCTTTCCCCCTCTGGGACTGGGTGTCACAGTGCGTTAGATACACTGTCCTTTCCCTCTCTGGGACTGGGTGTCACAGTGTGTTAGATACACTGTCCTTTCCCCCCTCTGGGACCGGGTGTCACAGTGTGTTAGATGCACTGTCCTTTCCCCCTCTGGGACCGGGTGTCACAGTGTGTTAGATACACTGTCCTTTCCCCCTCTGGGACCGGGTGTCACAGTGTGTTAGATACACTGTCCTTTCCCCCCTCTGGGACTGGGTGTCACAGTGTGTTAGATACACTGTCCTTTCCCCCTCTGGGACTGGGTGTCACAGTGTGTTAGATACACTGCCCTTTCCCCCCTCTGGGACTGGGTGTCACAGTGTGTTAGATACACTGTCCTTTCCCCCTCTGGGACTGGGTGTCACAGTGTGTTAGATACACTGTCCTTTCCCCCTCTGGGACTGGGTGTTCCAGTGTGTTAGATGCACTGTCCTTTCCCCCTCTGGGACTGGGTGTCACAGTGTGTTAGATGCACTGTCCTTTCCCCCTCTGGGACTGGGTGTTACAGTGTGTTAGATACACTGTCCTTTCCCCCTCTGGGACTGGGTGTTCCAGTGTGTTAGATGCACTGTCCTTTCCCCCTCTGGGACCGGGTGTCACAGTGTGTTAGATACACTGTCCTTTCCCCCCTCTGGGACCGGGTGTCACAGTGTGTTAGATACACTGTCCTTTCCCCCTCTGGGACTGGGTGTTCCAGTGTGTTAGATGCACTGTCCTTTCCCCCTCTGGGACCGGGTGTCACAGTGTGTTAGATACACTGTCCTTTCCCCCCTCTGGGACCGGGTGTCACAGTGTGTTAGATACACTGTCCTTTCCCCCTCTGGGACTGGGTGTGACAGTGCGTTAGATACACTGTCCTTTCCCCCTCTGGGACCGGGTGTCACAGTGCGTTAGATACACTGCCCTTTCCCCCCTCTGGGACTGGGTGTCACAGTGTGTTAGATACACTGTCCTTTCCCCCTCTGGGACTGGGTGTCACAGTGTGTTAGATGCACTGTCCTTTCCCCCTCTGGGACTGGGTGTCACAGTGTGTTAGATGCACTGTCCTTTCCCCCTCTGGGACTGGGTGTTCCCGTGTGTTAGATACACTGTCCTTTCCCCCTCTGGGACCGGGTGTCACAGTGTGTTAGATACACTGTCCTTTCCCTCTCTGGGACTGGGTGTCACAGTGTGTTAGATACACTGTCCTTTCCCCCTCTGGGACCGGGTGTCACAGTGTGTTAGATACACTGTCCTTTCCCTCTCTGGGACTGGGTGTCACAGTGTGTTAGATGCACTGTCCTTTCCCCCTCTGGGACTGGGTGTCACAGTGTGTTAGATACACTGTCCTTTCCCCCCTCTGGGACTGGGTATCACAGTGCGTTAGATACACCATCATTTCCCCACTCTGGGACCGGGTGTCACAGTGCGTTAGATACACTGTCCTTTCCCCCTCTGGGACTGGGTGTCACAGTGTGTTAGATACACTGTCCTTTCCCCCTCTGGGACTGGGTGTCACAGTGTGTTAGATACACTGTCCTTTCCCCCTCTGGGACTGGGTGTCACAGTGTGTTAGATGCACTGTCCTTTCCCCCTCTGGGACTGGGTGTCACAGTGTGTTAGATACACTGTCCTTTCCCCCTCTGGGACCGGGTGTCACAGTGTGTTAGATACACTGTCCTTTCCCCCTCTGGGACCGGGTGTCACAGTGTGTTAGATACACTGTCCTTTCCCCCTCTGGGACCGGGTGTCACAGTGTGTTAGATACACTGTCCTTTCCCCCTCTGGGACCGGGTATCACAGTGCGTTAGATACACCATCATTTCCCCACTCTGGGACCGGGTGTCACAGTGCGTTAGATACACTGTCCTTTCCCCCTCTGGGACTGGGTGTCACAGTGTGTTAGATACACTGTCCTTTCCCCCTCTGGGACTGGGTGTTACATTGTGTTAGATACACTGTCCTTTCCCCCTCTGGGACCGGGTGTCACAGTGTGTTAGATACACTGTCCATTCCCCCTCTGGGACCGGGTGTCACAGTGTGTTAGATACACTGTCCTTGCCCCTCTGGGACTGGGTGTCACAGGGCGTTAGATACACTGTCCTTTCCCCCTCTGGGACTGGGTGTCACAGGGCGTTAGATACACTGTCCTTTCCCCCTCTGGGACCAGGTGTCACAGTGTGTTAGATACACTGTCCTTTCCCCCTCTGGGACCAGGTGTCACAGTGTGTTAGATACACTGTCCTTTCCCCCTCTGGGACCGGGTGTCACAGTGTGTTAGATACACTTTCCTTTCACCCCTCTGGGACTGGGTGTCACAGTGTGTTAGATACACTGTCCTTTCCCCCTCTGGGACCGGGTGTCACAGTGCGTTAGATACACTGTCCTTTCCCCCTCTGGGACTGGGTGTTCCAGTGTGTTAGATACACTGTCCTTTCCCCCTCTGGGACTGGGTGTTACAGTGTGTTAGATACACTGTCCTTTCCCCCCTCTGGGACCGGGTGTTCCCGTGTGTTAGATACACTGTCCTTTCCCCCTCTGGGACTGGGTGTCACAGTGTGTTAGATACACTGTCCTTTCCCCCTCTGGGACTGGGTGTTACATTGTGTTAGATACACTGTCCTTTCCCCCTCTGGGACCAGGTGTCACAGTGTGTTAGATACACTGTCCCTTCCCCCCTCTGGGACTGGGTATCACAGTGTGTTAGATACACTGTCCTTTCCCCCCTCTGGGACCGGGTGTCACAGTGTGTTAGATACACTGTCCTTTCCTCCTCTGGGACCGGGTGTCACAGTGTGTTAGATACACTGTCCTTTCCCCCTCTGGGACCGGGTGTCACAGTGTGTTAGATACACTGTCCTTTCCCCCTCTGGGACTGGGTGTCACAGTGTGTTAGATAGACTGTCCTTTCCCCCTCTGGGACCGGGTGTCACAGTGCGTTAGATACACTGTCCTTTCCCCCTCTGGGACTGGGTGTCACAGTGTGTTAGATACACTGTCCTTTCCCCCTCTGGGACTGGGTGTCACAGTGTGTTAGATACACTGTCCTTTCCCCCTCTGGGACTGGGTGTCACAGTGTGTTAGATACACTGTCCTTTCCCCCTCTGGGACTGGGTGTTACATTGTGTTAGATACACTGTCCTTTCCCCCTCTGGGACCGGGTGTCACAGTGTGTTAGATACACTGTCCTTTCCCCCTCTGGGACCAGGTGTCACAGTGTGTTAGATACACTGTCCTTTCCCCCTCTGGGACCAGGTGTCACAGTGTGTTAGATACACTGTCCTTTCCCCCTCTGGGACCGGGTGTCACAGTGTGTTAGATACACTTTCCTTTCACCCCTCTGGGACTGGGTGTCACAGTGTGTTAGATACACTGTCCTTTCCCCCTCTGGGACCGGGTGTCACAGTGCGTTAAATACACTGTCCTTTCCCCCTCTGGGACTGGGTGTTCCAGTGTGTTAGATACACTGTCCTTTCCCCCTCTGGGACTGGGTGTTACAGTGTGTTAGATACACTGTCCTTTCCCCCCTCTGGGACCGGGTGTTCCCGTGTGTTAGATACACTGCCCTTTCCCCCCTCTGGAACTGGGTGTCACAGTGTGTTAGATACACTGTCCTTTCCCCCTCTGGGACTGGGTGTCACAGTGTGTTAGATACACTGTCCTTTCCCCCTCTGGGACTGGGTGTTACATTGTGTTAGATACACTGTCCTTTCCCCCTCTGGCACCAGGTGTCACAGTGTGTTAGATACACTGTCCTTTCCCCCCTCTGGGACCGGGTGTCACAGTGTGTTAGATACACTGTCCTTTCCCCCTCTGGGACCGGGTGTCACAGTGTGTTAGATACACTGTCCTTTCCCCCTCTGGGACCGGGTGTCACAGTGTGTTAGATACACTGTCCTTTCCCCCTCTCGGACTGGGTGTCACAGTGTGTTAGATACACTGTCCTTTCCCCCTCTGGGACCGGGTGTCACAGTGTGTTAGATACACTGTCCTTTCCCCCTCTGGGACCGGGTGTCACAGTGTGTTAGATACACTGTCCTTTCCCCCTCTGGGACCGGGTGTCACAGTGCGTTAGATACACTGTCCTTTCCCCTTCTGGGACCCGGTGTCACAGTGTGTTAGATACACTTTCCTTTCACCCCTCTGGGACTGGGTGTCACAGTGTGTTAGATACACTGTCCTTTCCCCCTCTGGGACCGGGTGTCACAGTGCGTTAGATACACTGTCCTTTCCCCCTCTGGGACTGGGTGTCACAGTGCGTTAGATACACTGTCCTTTCCCCCTCTGGGACCGGGTGTCACAGTGTGTTAGATACACTGTCCTTTCCCCCTCTGGGACCGGGTGTCAAAGTGCGTTAGATACACTGTCCTTTCCCCCTCTGGGACCGGGTGTCACAGTGCGTTAGATACACTGTCCTTTTCCCCTCTGGGACCGGGTGTCAAAGTGCGTTAGATACACTGTCCTTTCCCCCTCTGGGACCGGGTGTCACAGTGCGTTAGATACACTGTCCTTTTCCCCTCTGGGACCGGGTGTCAAAGTGCGTTAGATACACTGTCCTTTCCCCCCTCTGGGACCGGGTGTCACAGTGTGTTAGATACACTGTCCTTTCCCCCTCTGGGACCGGGTGTCACAGTGT
>NW_027141634.1:0-181488 GCF_036365525.1 Heterodontus francisci | reverse complement strand
TGAAGGTTTTATAGCTGGAGGTGGTAACAGAGATAGGGAGGGTTGTAGGGGCTGGAGGTTACAGAGATCGGGAGGGTTGTAGGGGCTGGAGGTTACAGAGATAGGGAGGGTTGTAGGGGCTGGAGGTTACAGAGATAGGGAGGGTTGTAGGGGCTGGAGGTTACAGAGATCGGGAGGGTTGTAGGGGCTGGAGGTTACAGAGATCGGGAGGGTTGTAGGGGCTGGAGGTTACAGAGATCGGGAGGGTTGTAGGGGCTGGAGGTTACAGAGATAGGGAGGGTTGTAGGGGCTGGAGGTTACAGAGATCGGGAGGGTTGTAGGGGCTGGAGGTTACAGAGATAGGGAGGGTTGTAGGGGTTGGAGGAGGTTACAGAGATAAGGAGGGTTGTAGGGGCTGGAGGTTACAGAGATAGGGAGGGTTGTAGGGGCTGGAGGTTACAGAGATCGGGAGGATTGTAGGGGCTGGAGGTTACAGAGGTAGGGAGGGTTGTAGGGGCTGGAGGAGGTTACAGAGATAGGGAGGATTGTAGGGACTGGAGGAGGTAACAGAGATAGGGAGGGTTGTAGGGGTTGGAGGAGGTTACAGAGATAGGGAGGATTGTAGGGGCTGGAGGAGGTAACAGAGATAGGGAGGGTTGTAGGGGTTGGAGGTTACAGAGATAGGGAGGGTTGTAGGGGCTGGAGGTTACAGAGATCGGGAGGGTTGTAGGGGCTGGAGGTTACAGAGATAGGGAGGGTTGTAGGGGTTGGAGGAGGTTACAGAGATAAGGAGGGTTGTAGGGGCTGGAGGTTACAGAGATAGGGAGGGTTGTCTGGGCTGCAGGAGGTTACAGAGATAGGGAGGGTTGTAGGGACTGGAGGAGGTTACAGAGATAGGGAGGGTTGGAGGAGGTTACAGAGATAGGGAGGGTTGTAGGGACTGGAGGAGGTTACAGAGATAGAGAGGGTTGTCTGGGCTGGAGGAGGTTACAGAGATAGGGAAGGTTGTAGGGGCTGGAGGAGGTTACAGAGATAGGGAGGGTTGTCTGGGCTGGAGGAGGTTACAGAGATAGGGAGGGTTGTAGGGGCTGGAGGAGGTTACAGAGATAGAGAGGGTTGTCTGGGCTGGAGGAGGTTACAGAGATAGAGAGGGTTGTCTGGGCTGGAGGAGGTTACAGAGATAGGGAGGGTTGTAGGGGCTGGAGAAGGTTACAGAGATAGAGAGGGTTGTCTGGGCTGCAGGAGGTTACAGAGATAGGGAGGGTTAGAATTAGAATTAGAACATTACAGCGCAGTACAGGCCCTTCGGCCCTCGATGTTGCGCCGACCTGTGAAACCATCTGACCTACACTATTCCATTTTCATCCATATGTCTATCCAATGACCACTTAAATGCCCTTAAAGTTGTAGAGTCTACTACTGTTGCAGGCAGGACGTTCCACGCCCCTACTACTCACTGAGTAAAGAAACTACCTCTAACATCTGTCCTATATCTATCACCCCTCATCTTAAAGCTATGTCCCCTCGTGTTTGCCATCACCATCCGAGGAAAAAGACTCTCACTATCCACCCTATCTAACCCTCTGATTATCTTATATGTCTCTATTAAGTCTTCTCTCCAACTAAAACAACCTCAAGTCCCTCAGCCTTTCCTCGTAAGACCTTCCCTCCATACCAGGCAACATCCTAGTAAATCTCCTCTGCACCCTTTCCAAAGCTTCCACATCCTTCCTATAATGCGGTGACCAGAACTGCACGCAATACTCCAGGTGCGGTCTCACCAGAGTTTTGTACAGCTGCAGCATGACCTCGTGGCTCCGAAACTCGATCCCCCTACTAATAAAAGCTAACACACCATATGCCTTCTTAACAGCCCTATTAACCTGGGTAGCAACCTTCAGGGATTTATGCACCTGGACACCAAGATCTCTCTGTTCATCTACAGTACCAAGAATCTTCCCATTCGCCCAGTACTCTGCATTCCTGTTACTCCTTCCAAAGTGAATCACCTCGCACTTTTCCGCATTGAACTCCATTTGCCATCTCTCAGCCCAGCTCTGCAGCCTATCTATGTCCCTCTGAACCGACAACATCCTTCGGCACTATCCACAACTCCACCGACCTTAGTGTCATCCGCAAATTTACTAACCCACCCTTCTACACCCTCTTCCAGGTCATTTATAAAAATGACAAACAGCAGTGGCCCCAAAACAGATCCTTGCGGTACACCACTAGTAACTAAACTCCAGGATGAACATTTGCCATCAACCACCACCTTCTGTCTTCTTTCAGCTAGCCAATTTCTGATCCAAAGCTCTAAATCACCTTCAACCCCATACTTCCGTATTTTCTGCAATAGCCTACCGTGGGGAACCTTATCAAACGCCTTACTGAAATCCATATACACCACATCCACTGCTTTACCCTCATCCACCTGTTTGGTCACCTTCTCGAAAAACTCAATGAGGTTTGTGAGGCACGACCTACCCTTCACAAAACCGTGCTGACTATCGCTAATGAACTTATTCTTTTCAAGATGATTATAAATCCTGTCTCTTATAACCTTTTCCAACATTTTACCCACAACCGAAGTAAGGCTCACAGGTCTATAATTACCAGGGCTGTCTCTACTCCCCTTCTTGAACAAGGGGACAACATTTGCTATCCTCCAGTCTTCCGGCACTATTCCTGTCGACAATGACGACATAAAGATCAAGGACAAAGGCTCTGCAATCTCCTCCCTGGCTTCCCAGAGAATCCTAGGATAAATCCCATCTGGCCCAGGGGACTTATCTATTTTCACACTTTCCAAAACTGCGAACACCTCCTCCTTGTGAACCTCAATCCCATCTAGCCTAGTAGTCTGAATCTCAGTATTCTCCTCGACAACATTTTCTTTCTCTACTGTAAATACTGACGCAAAATATTCATTTAACGCTTCCCCTATCTCCTCTGATTCCACACACAACTTCCCACTACTATCCTTGATTGGCCCTAATCTAACTCTAGTCATTCTTTTATTCCTGATATACCTATAGAAAGCCTTAGAGTTTTCCCTGATCCTATCCGCCAATGACTTCTCGTGTCCTCTCCTTGCTCTTCTTAGCTCTCCCTTTAGATCCTTCCTGGCTAGCTTGTAACTCTCAAGCGCCCTAACTGAGCCTTCACGTCTCATCCTAACATAAGCCGCCTTCTTCCTTTTGACAAGCGCTTCAACTTCTTTAGTAAACCACGGCTCCCTCGCTCGACAACTTCCTCCCTGCCTGACAGGTACATACTTATCAAGGACACGCAGTAGCTGCTCCTTGAATAAGCTCCACATTTCGATTGTTCCCGTCCCCTGCAGTTTCCTTCCCCATCCTACGCATCCTAAATCTTGCCTAATCGCATCATAATTTCCTTTCCCCCAGCTATAATTCTTGCCCTGCGGTATATACCTGTCCCTGCCCATCGCAAAGGTAAACCTAACCGAATTGTGATCACTATCACCAAAGTGCTCACCTACATCTAAATCTAACACCTGGCCGGGTTCATTACCCAGTACCAAATTCAATGTGGCATCGCCCCTGTTGGCCTGTCTACATACTGTGTCAGAAAACCCTCCTGCACACACTGGACAAAAACTGACCCATCTAAAGTACTCGAACTATAGTATTTCCAGTCAACATTTGGAAAGTTAAAGTCCCCCATAACAACTACCGTGTTACTCGCGCCCCTGTGGAGAATCATCTTCGCTATCCTTTCCTCTACATCTCTGGAACGATTCGGAGGTCTATAGAAGACTCCCAACAGGGTGACCTCTCCTCTCCTGTTTCTAACCTCGGCCCATACTACCTCAGTCGACAAGTCCTCAAACGTCCTTTCTGCCGCTGTAATACTCTCCTTGATTAACAATGCCACACCCCCTGCTCTTTTACCATCTTCTCTGTTCTTACTGTGGGGTTGGACGTGGTTACAGAGATAGGGAGGGTTGTGGGGTTGGAGGAGGTTACAGAGATAGTGAGGGTTTGTGGGGTTGGAGGAGGTTACAGAGATAGGGAGGGTTGTGCGGTTGGAGGAGGTTACAGAGATAGGGAGGGTTGTGGGGTTGGACGTGGTTACAGAGATAGGGAGGGTTGTGCGGTTGGAGGAGGTTACAGAGATAGTGAGGGTTGTGGGGTTGGAGGAGGTTACAGAGATAGTGAGGGTTGTGGGGTTGGAGGAGGTTACAGAGATAGTGAGGGTTGTGGGGTTGGAGGAGGTTACAGAGATAGGGAGGGTTGTGGGGTTGGAGGAGGTTACAGAGATATGGAGGGTTGTGGGGTTGGACGTGGTTACAGAGATAGGGAGGGTTGTGCGGTTGGAGGAGGTTACAGAGATAGTGAGGGTTGTGGGGTTGGAGGAGGTTACAGAGATAGTGAGGGTTGTGGGGTTGGAGGAGGTTACAGAGATAGGGAGGGTTGTGGGGTTGGAGGAGGTTACAGAGATAGGGAGGGTTGTGGGGTTGGACGTGGTTACAGAGATAGGGAGGGTTGTAAGACCCCGGAGAGATTTGAACACACGGTTGAGAATTTTAAAATCGAGTTCTTGCTGAACTGAATGACCTCAATGATCTCTCTTTTTCCATGTGTATAAGTTTCTCTCTCTCTCTCATCTGCCTCTCTCTCCTCTCTCTCTCTCTATCTCACACACCCTACCCACTGACGACATAGCACTGTGGTGATGTTACTAGACTAGTCATCCCGAAGCCTAGAAGAATGAGCCGGAGGCCTGAGTTCAAATCCTTCCAGAGCAGTTAGGGTTTGTTCTGAAATAAATCTGGAAGAAAAAGACAGATTTTAACAGTAATAGTGACGATGAAACTATCAGACTGCCGTAAAGAAAAAAAAGCCCACATGTCCTTTCGGGAACAAATCTGCCATCCTTCCCTGGTCTACATGTGACTGAAGCACCACAGCAATGTGGTTGACTCTTAAATGCCCTCTGAAATGTCCTTGCAAGCCACTCAGTTGTATTCACAACCACCTTCTCAAGGGCAATAAATGCTGTCTTTACCGGCAAAGCCTGTATCCCGTGAATGAATTTTTAAAAAGGCCATTAATACATTGCGGTAGCCGATGTGTATTTGTATCGGATGCTCTGACATTCTCAGAGATGGCATCTCAGACAGTGCAGCGCTGCCTCCGTACTGCACTAGGAGCATCACCCTGGATGATGGGCCCAAATCTCCAACCGAAACACATGGGAAAGTTAGTATGCAGACAGCCGAATGTACAAGTCTGAGCAGTGCCAGGCATGCACAGGCAGGGTAACCTGATGATTGCAGCAGTGCAGCAGACAGCCCAGCATCACAGTGCTCACTAACAACCAACAGTCAATGTACAGAGGTTGAGGGACACAAGGAAGAGAGTTACAGACTGGAATCTCATTCAGGGATTCGGGTGGGGTTTAGATATAGAATAACAGATACCCTGGATTGAGATACAGACTGGTATCTAATCGAGAGGTTCGAATGGTGTTTATATATAGAATAACAGATACCCGGGAGTGAGTTACAGACTGGAATCTAATCGAGGGGTTCGGGTGGGGTTTATATATAGAATAACAGATACCCGGGAGTGAGTTACAGACTGGAATCTAATCGAGGGGTTCGGGAGGTTTATATATAGAATAACAGATACCCGGGAGTGAGTTACAGACTGGAATCTAATCGAGGGATTCGGGGGGTTTATATATAGAATAACAGATACCCGGGAGTGAGTTACAGACTGGAATCTAATTGAGGGGTTCGGGGGGTTTATATATAGAATAACAGATACCCGGGAGTGAGTTACAGACTGGAATCTAATTGAGGGGTTCGGGGGGTTTATATATAGAATAACAGATTACCCGGGAGTGAGTTACAGACTGGAATCTAATCGAGGGGTTCGGGGGGTTTATATATAGAATAACAGATACCCGGGAGTGAGTTACAGACTGGAATCTAATCGAGGGGTTCGGGTGGTTTACATATAGAATAACAGATACCCGGGAGTGAGTTACAGGCTGGAATCTAATCGAGGGGTTCGGGGGGTTTATATATAGAATAACAGATACCCGGGAGTGAGTTACAGGCTGGAATCTAATCGAGGGGTTCGGGTGGTTTATATATAGAATAACAGATACCTGGGAGTGAGTTACAGACTGGAATCTAATCGAGGGGTTCGGGTGGTTTATATATAGAATAACAGATACCTGGGAGTGAGTTACAGACTGGAATCTAATCGAGGGGTTCGGGTGGTTTATATATAGAATAACAGAAACCCGGGAGTGAGTTACAGACTGGAATCTAATCGAGGGGTTCGGGTGGTTTATATATAGAATAACAGATACCCGGGAGTGAGTTACAGACTGGAATCTAATCGAGGGGTTCGGGGTGGTTTATATATAGAATAACAGATACCCGGGAGTGAGTTACAGGCTGGAATCTAATCGAGGGGTTCGGGGGGTTTATATATAGAATAACAGATACCCGGGAGTGAGTTACAGACTGGAATCTAATCGAGGGGTTCGGGGGGTTTATATATAGAATAACAGATACCCGGGAGTGAGTTACAGACTGGAATCTAATCGAGGGATTCGGGGGGTTTATATATAGAATAACAGATACCCGGGAGTGAGTTACAGACTGGAATCTAATCGAGGGGTTCGGGTGGTTTATATATAGAATAACAGATACCCAGGAGTGAGTTACAGACTGGAATCTAATAGAGGGGTTCGGGGGGGTTTATATATAGAATAACAGATACCCGGGAGTGAGTTACAGACTGGAATCTAATAGAGGGGTTCGGGGGGGTTTATATATAGAATAACAGATACCCGGGAGTGAGTTACAGACTGGAATCTAATCGGGGGGTTCGGGGTGTTTATATATAGAATAACAGATACCCGGGAGTGAGTTACAGACTGGAATCTAATCGAGGGATTCGGGTGGTTTATATATAGAATAACAGATACCCGGGAGTGAGTTACAGACTGGAATCTAATCGAGGGGTTCGGGGTGGTTTATATAAAGAATAACAGATACCTGGGAGTGAGTTACAGACTGGAATCTAATTGAGGGGTTCGGGGGGTTTATATATAGAATAACAGATACCCGGGAGTGAGTTACAGACTGGAATCTAATTGAGGGGTTCGGGGGGTTTATATATAGAATAACAGATACCCGGGAGTGAGTTACAGACTGGAATCTAATTGAGGGGTTCGGGGGGTTTATATATAGAATAACAGATACCCGGGAGTGAGTTACAGACTGGAATCTAATTGAGGGGTTCGGGGGGTTTATATATAGAATAACAGATACCCGGGAGTGAGTTACAGACTGGAATCTAATCGAGGGGTTCGGGGGGTTTATATATAGAATAACAGATACCCGGGAGTGAGTTACAGACTGGAATCTAATCGAGGGGTTCGGGTGGTTTATATATAGAATAACAGATACCCGGGAGTGAGTTACAGGCTGGAATCTAATCGAGGGGTTCGGGTGGTTTATATATAGAATAACAGATACCTGGGAGTGAGTTACAGACTGGAATCTAATCGAGGGGTTCGGGTGGTTTATATATAGAATAACAGATACCTGGGAGTGAGTTACAGACTGGAATCTAATCGAGGGGTTCGGGTGGTTTATATATAGAATAACAGAAACCCGGGAGTGAGTTACAGACTGGAATCTAATCGAGGGGTTCGGGTGGTTTATATATAGAATAACAGATACCTGGGAGTGAGTTACAGACTGGTATCTAATCGAGAGGTTCGGGTGGTTTATATATAGAATAACAGATACCCGGGACTGAGTTACAGGCTGGAATCTAATCGAGCGGTTCGGGTGGTTTATATATAGAATAACAGATACCTGGAAGTGAGTTACAGACTGGAATCTAATCGAGGGGTTCGGGGGGGTTTATATATAGAATAACAGATACCCGGGAGTGAGTTACAGACTGGAATCTAATCGAGGGGTTCAGGGTGGTTTATATATAGAATAACAGATACCCAGGAGCGAGTTACAGACTGGAATCTAATCGAGAGGTTCGGGTGGTTTATATATAGAATAACAGATACCCGGGACTGAGTTACAGACTGGAATCTAATCGAGAGGTTCGGGTGGTTTATATATAGAATAACAGATACCCGGGAGTGAGTTACAGACTGGAATCTAATCGAGGGGTTTGGGTAGTTTATATATAGAATAACAGATACCCGGGAGTGAGTTACAGACTGGAATCTAATCGATGGGTTCGGGTGGTTTATATATAGAATAACAGATACCCGGGAGTGAGTTACAGACTGGAATCTAATCGAGGGTTTCCGGTGGTTTATATATGGAGCAACAGATACCTGGGAGTGAGTTACAGACTGGAATCTAATCGATGGGTTCGGGTGGTTTATATATAGAATAACAGAAACCCGGGAGTGAGTTATAGACTGGAATCTAATCGAGGGTTTCCGGTGGTTTATATATAGAGCAACAGATACCTGGGAGTGAGTTACAGGCTGGAATCTAATCGAGGGGTTCGGGTGGTTTATATATTGAATAACAGATACCTGGATGTGAGTTACAGGCTTGAATCTAATTGAGCGGTTCGGGTGGTTTATATATAGAATAACAGATACCTGGAAGTGAGTTACAGACTGGAATCTAATCGAGGGGTTCGGGGGGGTTTATGTATAGAATAACAGATACCCGGGAGTGAGTTACAGACTGGAATCTAATCGAGGGGTTCGGGGGGGTTTATGTATAGAATAACAGATACCCGGGAGTGAGTTACAGACTGGAATCTAATCGAGGGGTTCGGGGGGGTTTATGTATAGAATAACAGATACCCGGGAGTGAGTTACAGACTGGAATCTAATCAAGGGGTTCGGGGTGGTTTATATGTAGAATAACAGATACCCAGGAGTGAGTTACAGACTGGAATCTAATCGAGGGGTTCAGGGGGTTTATATATAGAATAACAGATACCTGGAAGTGAGTTACAGGCTGGAATCTAATCGAGGGGTTCGGGGGGTTTATATGTAGAATAACAGATACCTGGGAGTGAGTTACTGACTGGAATCTAATCGAGGGGTTCGGGGGGTTTATATATAGAATAACAGATACCCAGGAGTGAGTTACAGACTGGAATCTAATCGAGAGGTTCGGGTGGTTTATATATAGAATAACAGATACCCGGGACTGAGTTACAGACTGGAATCTAATCGAGGGGTTCGGGTGGTTTATATATAGAATAACAGATACCCGGGAGTGAGTTACAGACTGGAATCTAATCGAGGGTTTCCGGTGGTTTATATATAGAGCAACAGATACCCGGGAGTGAGTTACAGGCTGGAATCTAATCGATGGGTTCGGGTGGTTTATATATTGAATAACAGATACCTGGATGTGAGTTAATGACTGGAATCTAATCGAGGGGTTCGGTGGGTTTATATATAGAATAACAGATACCCGGGAGTGAGTTACAGACTGGAATCTAATCGGGGCTGGTTTATATATGGAATAACAGATTCCTGTGAGTGAGTTGCAGGCTGAAATCTAATTGAGGTGTTTAGGTGGTTTATATTTATAATAAGAGATACCCGGGAGTGAGTTACAACAAGGGGTTAGATACAGAGTAACGCTCCCTCTACACTGTCCCGTCAAACACTCCCAGGACAGGTACAGTACAGGGTTAAATACAGAGTAAAGCTCCATCTACACTGTCCCATCAAACAATCCCAGGACAGGTACAGCGCGGGGTAAAAGAAAGAAAAAATGGGTTTAGATACAGAGTAAAGCTCCCTCTGCGCTGTCCCCATCAAACACTCCCAGGACAGGTACAGCACGGGGTTAAAGGGGGCCTGAGGAATAAAGGCCCCCTCGACATAAAATATATAAAAGGGGCCTGGGGTATAAAGGTCACCTTGGAAAAAAAAACCGGTGTTAGATACAGTGTAAAACTCCCTCTACACTGTCCCATCAAACACTCCCAGGACAGGTACAGCAGTGGGTTAGATACAGAGTAAAGATACAGAGCAATGCTGAATCAATGTGCCTCCCTGCCTGTCTGTCGGATCCTCTTGTGCTGCAGAGGGGTGATGTGATTGCTGTTTTTAGAATTCCTGAGAGACTCCATAATGTCAGGCTGTTTCAGCTTTTCCAGAGCAGTAGAAATGAGCGAGTGGTCAATCTTTGGAACAGGCTCCCCCGGGAGATGGTGGAAGCATTTCGGATCGATTCATTCAAATGGAAACTGGATGGATTGCTCTCAGATAACACTTTGGGATACAGTATGTGAGTCATTTGAGACATCCTGTCTGGTGCACACAGAGTGCTTGGGAGGAACGGGTGACTTTGGACCTACGGTTCCCAAAGCTCCCCACCAGTGGGGTTTTCCTCACATCATGTCTGGCTCTGTTGCAGACTAATTGACAGAGATTGATTGTAATGATTAGTCAATAACTCCATTATCATCGTAGAATGCAACGACTAGGGCGGCAGTCAGTGAACTGGGGGGACCTTGTTGTTTGTCAGCCGTCAGTTCCTATGTTCCCACATACACGTGGGAGTGTGGAGCCAGCTCAGTGGGTAGCAGTCTGTCTCGCCTCTGAGTCAGAAGGTCAAGGCCCACTCCCGAGGCTTGAACACATCATCCAGGCCGACGCCCCCGCCGGCGCAGTCCTGAGGGAGCGCTGTGCTGGTAGCAGGGCGGTCTATCGGGTGAGACGCTAAACCACGTCAGCCTTCTCAGCTGAATGTGAAACATCCCGCGGCCCCTATTGAAGAAGACTGAGAGAGTTCTTCCCCCGGGGTCCCGGGGCCGACACTGCTGTTTGTGGGAGCTTGCTGTGCGCAAATTGGCTGTTGCGTTTCCTACGTAACAACAGCGCCTCAAAAAGATGGTTGTCAAGCACTTGGGGATGTCCTGAGCTGTGGAATGGAGGGACGGAAGAGAGCAAGATAATTGGACCAGGGTGGGAGTGCAGACATGAGGTGAAGAAATCCCCCAGTGGTGGAGAGCTTTGGTCTAAAGACACCTGTTCCTCCCAAGCACGCGACACTCACCACACATCATGATTCAGATTACTCAAGTAGTGGATTCCAAAGTGTTATCATCTGCGAAAATTCAGTTCAATCAGCGTTTGAATTTAGCAGTGCCGACTGCTTCCACCAACTCCCGTTTCATAGATCCCTAGTTCTCGGTTTCTGTTCTGTGCACACATGTCCACTTTTATCGACACTGCCCTCATCACACCTTTGGTAGGGCTGGAGTGGATATCAACGTGACACCTCTACACAAATTCACCAGAATGATACCAGGCCACACAGGGTTAAATTAGGAGGACAGGTTGCACAGGCGAGGCTTGTAGTCCCTCAAGTGTGGAAGATTAAGGGGTGATCTAATCAAGTTGTTTGAGATAATTGAAAGGTTTGAAAGGGTGGGCAGAGAGAAACTATATCCTCTGGTGGGGGGAGAGTCCAGAACAAGGGGACAGAAGCTTAAAATTAGAGGTGGGCCATTCAGGGGTGATGCCAGGAAGCATTTCTTCACACAAAGGGGAGTGGAAATCAGGAACAGGCTTGAGGGGGCTGAATGGCCTCCTCCTGTTCCAGTGTAACAGGCCTGAGGGGGCTGAATGGCCTCCTCCTGTTGCAGTGTAACAGGCCTGAGGGGGCTGAATGGCCTCCTCCTGTTGCAGTGTAACAGGCCTGAGGGGGCTGAATGGCCTCCTCCTGTTCCAGTGTAACAGGCCTGAGGGGGCTGAATGGCCTCCTCCTGTTGCAGTGTAACAGGCCTGAGGGGGCTAAATGGCCTCCTCCGCCAAGGACACTTGATTTTTAATCAGCGACACAGATTGTTATGTCAACCATTGAGGACTGAGAAGTAGAGAAGTGTCTTGGGTGGGGAACCTTTGGAATACTCTGTCCCAGAGGATGTGTCTGTTGATGAGTATATTCAAGACAGAGATCGATAGATGTTTGGGCACTAAAGGCAATTAAGGGATATAGAGATAGGACAGAAAAGTGGCATTGAGGCAGAAGATCGGCCATGATCTTATTCAATGGCAGAGCAGGCTCAAGGGTCCGAGTGGCCTCCTCTTGCTCCCACCTCTTATGTGGGACCACCCTCATCCCTCCTTAGTCATCTATGACGTGCATGAATGTGGCACACTCTGTCTGCATGTTTGGGGTCCCCTGTCCAAGTTGGTACTTGGGCAGAGGACTGGTGAGTGGGTGCCCGGCTCACAGATTCGCTCAGTGACTGATTGCGTTGTTTGTTGTATTCCCTTCTCTAGACTCTATTGCTAAACTAAAATGAACAATGAAGTCCGCCAGGAAGCCGACCGCCTCGGGCAGCAGCAGGTCCCCTCCCGCCGGGCGACAGAGGGGCGTCAAGCGCCGGCAAGGAGAGGAGGGAGCTGAGACAACGGGCACAGCCCAGCAGCCCCAGGGTCCGCCCACCACGAGGAGAGCCCAAGGCAAGCACGAGGGTCGGCCCAAGGAGATCAAAGGGCAGGAGTCGCAGGTCAAAGAGGCCGGGGTCAGAAACCAGGCAGAGGCCAGGAGCCAGCCTGGCCGGTCAAAGGAGGCTGAGGCCGGATGTCAGCCCCGGGAGGAGGGGCGGCCGGCCGGCGAGACTGGCAAGGTCGAGGGGACGTCCAACCGCAAGACGGCCACCTTCAAGTCCCGGGCACCTCGCAAGAAGCTGGTGGAGGACCTGTCGGGCGCCGAGGGGCGAGACGATTCAAGCAGTAACAGCAGCGAGGGATCAGGGGTCAGCGGCCGTACCAACCCACCCGCCCCCCCTGTGCCGGAGGAGCCCCCGCCCCACATCCCGGCCGATGACCCCTGCCCCACCGCCAGCTCCTCCGGCACTGAGACAGCCAGCGAGCACTCGGCCGATTGCGAGGAGGACGAGGCTGAGAGGCCCCCTCGCGCGGCCCGGCCCCTCGCCACCCAGCGTGTCCTGGCGCGCCGAAATGGTGCCTTCCGGCCCGGCACTCTGCGGCACTGCCGGCGGCACTGCCGAGACCTGGCTGTGCAGTTTGACGGGGACCGGGTCGTCACCTACTTTGAGGGCGCGTGGGGCGGGGAGGGTGAAGGCGGGGGCGAGCTTAGCGTGTTGCTGGACCTGGCACCACCTGCCTCTGCCCTGGCCCCGGGCACCCGCGTCTGTGCCCGTGCCAGTCCACAGCAGCTGGCTTTCCGGGACGGCTTGGTGGCCGAGATTGGGCAGGGGCCGACCCCCTTCAGGGTCCTCTTCGACCAGGTCGGGCAGGATGAGGGGCAGCCGGAGGGGGCCTGGGTGACGCTCAATGACCTGCGCCTCCTGCGGGCGCCCTGGGCCCAGGAGACTGCGGCCGGGGCACGACCTGAGAGGAGCCCCTCGCCCCTGGGACAGCAACCCCCCGGCCCACCCTCCCAGCCCCGGCAGCCGGAAGACGCCGAGGTCCTCACGCTGAGCCTGAACATGGGCGGGGGCAGGCGGGAGGACATGCCGGGGTCTGCCCTGCACTCCGGTGTCCTGCCATCCTCGCCCGCCCCACCACCCCCTCAGCAGCAGCAGCAGCAGCAGCAGCCGGCCCCCCAGGATGGTGGGGGCAGCACCAGCAGCAGCGTGTCGCTCGACAGCCGCCTGACGCCCGGCTCCCGCTCCCGCACGCCCCTGGCGCCCGCCAGCGCGGCTGCAGCGGCACAGCACAAGTACAAGAAGGGCGACGTGGTCTGCACGCCCAACGGCATCCGCAAGAAATTTAACGGCAAGCAGTGGCGGCGGCTGTGCTCCCGCGACAGCTGCATGAAGGAGTCTCAGCGGCGGGGCTACTGCTCCCGCCACCTCTCCATGCGCACCAAGGAGCTGGAGGGGGCCTCGGACGGCAGGGCCAGCGGCCTGCGCGAGGGCAGCTCCGAGTTCGACTGGGACGAGACGTCCCGGGACAGCGAGGCCAGCAGCGCCCGCACTGACCCCCATCCCCGGCTGCTGGCAGCCTCCGACCTCTCCAGCTTCAATTCGGACGAGTGCGACGCGGCGAACATGCTGGTGTCGCTGGGCAGCTCGCGCTCGGGCACGCCCGGCTTCTCGCCCGTCTCCAACCAGTCGCCTTTCTCCCCCGCCCCCTCGCCCTCGCCCTCGCCCCTCTTTGGCTTCCGGCCGGCCAGCTTCAGCCCGATCACTGCCTCGCCCGTCATCCAGCGGGCCTCCTGCTCCTCCTCCTCCTCCCGCCACCGGCACGCCAGCACACCCAAGCTCGGCGTACTGACGCCAGAGATGGTACATCACCATCACCAGCAGCAGCAACTGCACCAGCGCGAGCGCCACTCCTCTGGCATCCAGCCCAGCTTCCAGACCAGCTTGACCTTCACTGTACCCATGAGCCCCGGCAAGACCAAGGGCAAGGCTGACTGGGCCCATGGCTGTGCTGTCTCTGCCGCGACGGCAGCCAGCGACTACCACAAGAGTGACAGTGTGGACTCGGGGGTGGAGTCTGTCCCCCATACCCCAACCCCCTCTGTCCCGGCCGGCTTCCAGGCCGTCTCGCCCCCGGCAGGTCCCTTTCCCCGCTCCCGCCAGCCCTCGCCTCTGCTGCTGACCCCGCCCGCCGCCATGACCTCCGACCCCATGGCAGCCAGCCCCTCGGTCCGGCGGGTGCCGGCCGCCCAGCGAGACTCGCCGGTCATCGTCCGCAACCCCGATGTGCCGCTGCCCGCCAGGTTCACCGAGCGGCCCCTGGGCGGGGAGGGGGTCCGGGGGGGAGGGGGGAGCCCTCGGGCGGTCAAGGGGGGCACCAAGGAGCACCATCGCCACTCCGCCGCCAGCAGCAAAGCACCCCTCCAGGCCCCCGTGCCCATCAATGCCAACCGCATCCAGGGCATGGCACGCGCTGCCTCCCCGGGCCAGCCAGCCGGGGGGCTCGGCATGGTTGCGGCTTTAACCCCTTCCTGCCAGGACCCGCCCATCCAACCCGTGGCCTTCCACCCCTCGCCGGCAGCCCTGCTTCCCGTCATCGTCCCCTCACAGCTCGGAGAGTTCAACCACCCGGCGCCGAAGAAGGAGATCATCATGGCGCGGCCTGGAACAGGTACTGATGTTCCGCCTTTACTTGCCGTCTCTTATCCTCCGCGGAGAAGCTACTTAAAGAGGGAGGGCTCCTGATCATGACTATTGGTCTCATGGCAGGAATGACTGGAATCTGTCATTAAGGCCAGAATGAATGAGCACTTGGTACCTACATGAACTGATCAAAGAGAGCTCACGAGACTCTGTGAGGAGTAACTCATGTAAAACTAAGCAGGTTGAGTTTTTTTTTTGAAGAGGTCGCTAACCTGGTGGACATGGAAGTGTCTATGAATGTCAGTTATATGGACTTCCAGAAGGCATTGGATATGGTTCCACATAAGAGGCTGTTAGGAAGGATGGAATGGGAGGCAATCTATTGACATAGCTAGGGAATTAGTTTGGAGGTAGACGGAGAGCGGGGATAATGAGTATCTACTTAAATTCCCAGAGGTGTTTAATAGGGCCTCTGCTTTTCACTGTTTATCAATGGCTTGGCTGAAGGAATAGAGATCCATGTATGCATGTTCGGTGACACAGTAACTAGTGGAGATGGGAGCAGTAGTTGCAAAGGGATATTGATAGATGAATGGTGAAAACTGTAGCAGATGGTGTTCAATATGGGGAAGAGTAAAGGGTGGGGGGGGAGGGGTCATCCACATTGTACTGAAGAAAGACTGATCGGAGCATCTTCCAACTGGTGAGAGACTCGGAATGTTGGAGCAGCAGAGAGGTTTCGGGCTCCATGTACGGGACTCACTGACAGCTGGCGGACAGGTACAAAAAAATAACTCAAAGCCTAATGGAATGTTGGCCTTTATCTGGGGGCTGGAAGACACCGGGGTGGGAGTTATGTTACAGCTGTACGGAGCTCTGCTCAGACCCCATCTGGAGTAACTGTGTTCAGTTCTGGGCCCCTGCACCTCAGGAAGGATAGATTGGCCTTGGAGGGGGATGTAATGCAGATTCACCAGAATGATACCAGGGGTTTAAAGGGTTAAATTGCGAGGGCAGTTTGCACAGACTAGGCTGTTATTCCCTCAAGTATAGAAGACTACGGGGTGATCTAATCGAGGTGTTTAAGATGATTGAAGGATTTGATAGGGTAGATAGAGAGAAACTGTTTCCTCTGGTGGGGGGAGAGGCCAGAACAAAGGGGTCAGTAGCATAAAATTAGAGCTGGGCTCTTCAGGGTTGATGACAGGAAGCACTTGTTCACAATCTGAAACCCACTCCCCCACAGGGAGGGCGTCAAGTGAAACTTTCAAGACTTAGATCGATGGATTTTTGCTGGGCAAGGGTGTCAAGCAAATGGAGCGAATGTGGGAAATGGCGTTGAAACACAAATCAGCCAGGCAGTGCTCAAGGGTATCTATTTCAATGTAAGGACTACAGCAAATAAAGCAGATGAGCTGAGGGCACAGATAGACACGTGGCAGTATGATATCATAACTATTACAGAAGCATGGCTTAAGGAGGGACAGGAATGGCAGCTCAACGTTCCTGGTCACAGGGTTTTCAGACGCGATAGGGAGGGGGATGAGAAAGGAGGGGGATTGGCAATTCTGGTCAAGGAAACTGTTCCAGCTGTGAGGAGGGATGATATGTTGGAAGGTTCATCAAAGAAGGCCGTATGGATTGAGCTAAGGAACAGAAAAGGGGCAATCACACTACTGGGAGTGTACTATAGACCTCCAAACAGTCACAGGGAGATAGAAGAGCAGATATGTAGGCAAATCTCTGAGAAGTGCAAGAACAATAGGGTAGTAATAGTAGGGGATTTTAACTATCCCAATATTAACTGGGATAGTTTTAGTGTGAAAGGAATTGAGGGAGCAGATTTCTTGAGGTACATTCAGGAGAACCTTTTTGCCCTGAATGTAGCAAGTCCAACAAGAGGGGGCGCAGTTTTAGACATAGTTTTAGGAAATGAAGATGGGCAGGTGGAAGGGGTGGCAGTGGGAGAGCATTTTGGTGATAGTGATCATAATTCATTCAGTTTTAACATAATTATGGAAAAGGACAGAGATAGAACAGGAGTTAGAGTTCTGAACTGGGGCAAGGCCAATTTTACTAAACTGAGGAGTGATTTAGTGAAAGTAGACTGGAAACAGCTACTTGAAGGTAAATCAGCATCAGAACAGTGGGACACATTCAAAGGGGAGGTTCAGGGTGAACATGTTCCCACAAAGAAAAAGGGTGAGACGGCCAAATCTAGAGCCCCATGGATGTCAAGGAGCCTACAGGATAAGACAAGGCAGAAAAGGAAAGCTTATGTCTGACACCGAGAACTCAATACTACAGAAAGCCGAGAGGAGTATAGAAATTGGAGGGGTGAAATCAAAAAGGAAGTTAGGAAAGCAAAGAGAGGGCATGAAAGAATATTGGCAAGCAAAATCAAGCTGAACCCAAAGATGTTTTATCGATACATTAAGAATAAGGGGATAGCTAAGGAGAGAGTAGGGCCCATAAAAGATCAATAAGGTAACCTATGTGAAGGGGTGGAAGATGTTGGTATGGTTCTTAATGAATACTTTGTGTCTGTCTTCACAAAAGAGGGGGTCGCTGCAGATATTGTAGTTAAGGAAGAAGAGTGTGAAGTATTGGATGTGATAAACATAGGGAGGAAGGAAGTATTAATGGGATTAGCATCATTGAAAGTTGATAAACCACCAGGGCCAGATGAAATGTATCCTCGGCTGTTGAAAGAAGCAGGAGAGGAAATAGCAGAGGGTCTGACCATCATTTTCCAGTCCTCACTGGATACAGGTGTGGTGCTGGAGGATTGGAGAATTGTTAATGTTGTACCTCTGTTTAAAAAGGGAGCGAGGGATAGACCGAATAATTACAGGCCAGTCAGACTAACCTCAGCAATGGGCAAATTATTGGAATCTATTCTGAGAGACAGGATAAACTGTCACTTAGAAAGGCACAGGTTAATAAAGGATAGCATGGATTTGTTCAGGGAAGATCTGGTTTAACCAACTTGATGGAATGTTTTGAAGAAGTAACAAGGAGGATAGATGAGGGTAGTGCATGTGGTGTGATCTACATGGATTTAACAAGGCTTTTGACAAGGTCCCACATGGCAGACTGGTTAAAAAAATAAAATCCCATGGGATCCAGGGAAATGCAGCAAGGTGGATACAAAATTGGCTCGGTGACAGGAAACAAAGGGTAATTGTTGACGGCTGTTTTAGCGATTGGAGGGCTGTTTCCAGTGGTGTTCCGCAGGGCTTAGTACTGGGTCTCCTGCTCTTTGTGGTGTATATTAACGATTTGGGCAGAAATGCAGGGAGCATGATCAAGAAGATTTTGGACAACACAAAGATTGGCCATGTGGTAGATAGCGAGGAGGATAGCTGCAGGATGCAGGAAGATATTAATGGCCTGCTCAGATCGGCAGAAATGTGGCCAATATAATTTGATATTTTTATTAATTTTTTTTAATTTATTAGAGATACAGCAGTGAAACAGGCCCTTCGGCCCACCGCGTCTGTGCCGACCATCAACCACCCATTTATACTAATCCTACACTAATCCCATATTCCAACAACATCCCCACCTGTCCCTATATTCCCCTACCATCTACCTCTACTACGCAGACACAGGGAGAACCCGGCAAACTCCACACAGGCAGTACCCAGAATTGAACCCGGGTCACTGGAGCTGTGAGGCTGCGGTGCTAACCACTGCGGCACTGTGCCGCACCACCCCCCCAATATACCCAGTGTACCCTGACATTCACTCCACCCGATATACTCACTGTACCCCACGTTCACCCCATCCCGATATACTCACTGCACCACGACATTCACCCAATCCCCGATATACTCACTGCACCCCGATATTCACCCCACCCCCCGATACACTCACTGTACCCCGACATTCACCCCATCCCTGATATATTCACTGTACCTCGACATTCACCCCATCCTGATATACTCACTGTACCCCGACATTCACCCCATCCCGATATACACACTGTACCCCGACATTCACCCCATCCCCGATATACTCACTGTACCCCCGACATTCACCCCAAACCGATATACTCACTGTAGCCCGACATTCACCCCATCCCCGATTATACTCACTGTACCCCGACATTCACCCCACCTGTGATATACTCACTGTACCCCGAAATTCACCCCACCACCGAAATATTCACTGTACCCCGACATTCACCCCATCCCCGATATACTCACTGTACCCCGACATTCACCCCATCCCCGATATACTCACTGCACCCCGACATTCACCCCACCCGCGATATACTCACTATACCCCGAAATTCACCCCACCACCGATATATTCACTGTACCCCGACATTCACCCCATCCCCGATATACTCACTGTACCCCGACATTCACCCCAACCCCGATATACTCACTGGATCCCGACATTCACCCCATCCCCGATATACTCACTGTACCCCGACATGCACCCCATCCCCGATATACTCACTGGACCCTGACATTCACCCCCATCCCCGATATACTCACTGCACCCCGACATTCACCCCACCCCCGATATCCTCACTGAATCCCGACATTCACCCCACCCCCGATATACTCACTGTGCCCCAACATTCACCCCATCCCTGATATACTCACTGTCCCCCGACATTCACCCCACCCCCGATATACTCACTGTGCCCCGACATTCACCCC
The DNA here is from genome assembly GCF_036365525.1 of Heterodontus francisci. Classification (NCBI taxonomy): domain Eukaryota; kingdom Metazoa; phylum Chordata; class Chondrichthyes; order Heterodontiformes; family Heterodontidae; genus Heterodontus; species Heterodontus francisci. Next base: position 161,783 of record NW_027141634.1, on the reverse strand, counting down.
ATCCCTGATATACTCACTGTACCCCGACATTCACCCCACACCCGATATACTCACTGTCCCCCGACATTCACCCCACCCCCGATATACTCACTGTGCCCCGACATTCACCCCATCCCTGATATACTCACTGTACCCCGACATTCACCCCATCCCGGAAATACTCACTGTACCCCGACATTCACCCCATCCCGATATACTCACTGTCCCCCGACATTCACCCCACCCCCGATATACTCACTGTGCCCCGACATTCACCCCATCCCTGATATACTCACTGTACCCCGACATTCACCCCATCCCGGATATACTCACTGTACCCCGACATTCACCCCACACCCGATATACTCACTGTCCCCCGACATTCACCCCACCCCCGATATACTCACTGTGCCCCGACATTCACCCCATCCCTGATATACTCACAGTACCCCGACATTCACCCCATCCCGGATATACTCACTGTACCCCGACATTCACCCCATCCCGATATACTCACTGTACCCCGACATTCACCCCATACCCGGTATACTCACTGTACCCCGACATTCACCCCACCCCCGATATACTCACTGTACCCGGACATTCACCCCATCCCCCATATACTCACTGTATCCCGACATTCACCCCATCCCCGATATACTCACTGTACCCCGACATGCACCCCATCCCCGATATACTCACTGTACCCCGACATTCACCCCATCCCTGATTTGCTCACTGTACCCCGACATTCACCCCATCCCCGATATACTCACTGTACCCCGACATTCACCCCATCCCCGATATACTCACTGTACCCCGACATTCACCCCATCCCCGATATACTCACTGCATCCCGACATTCACCCCATCCCCGATATGCTCACTGTAACTCGACATTCACCCCATCCCGATATGCTCAATGTACCCCGAAAGTCACCCCATCGCGATATACTCACTGTACACCGACATTCACCCCATCCCCGATATACTCACTGTACCCCGACATTCACCCCATCCCTGATATACTCACTGTATCCCGACATTCACCCCATCCCCGATATACACACTGTACCCCGACATGCACCCCATCCCCGATATACTCACTGTACCCTGACATTCAACCCATCCCTGATATGCTTACTGTACCCCAACATTCACCCCATCCCCGATATACTCACTGTACCCCGACATTCACCCCATCCCCGATATGCTCACTGTAACTCGACATTCACCCCATCCCGATATGCTCAATGTACCCCGATAGTCACCCCATCGCGATATACTCACTGTACACCGACATTCACCCCATCCCCGATATACTCACTGTACACCGACATTCACCCCATCCGGTTATACTCAAGGCACCCCGACATTCACCCCACCCCCGATATACTCACTGTAACCGACATTCACCCCATCCCGATATACTCACTGTATCCCGACATTCACCCCACCCCGATATACTCACTGTACCCCGACATTCACCCCACCCACGATATACACACTGTACCCCGACATTCACCCCATCCCCGATATACTCACTGTATGCTGACATTCATCCCACCCCCGATATACTCACTGTAACCGACATTCACCCCATCCCGATATACTCACTGTATCCCGACATTCACCCCATCCCCGATATACTCACTGTACACCGACATTCACTCCATCCCCGATATACTCACTGTGCACCGACATTCACCCAATCCGGTTATACTCACTGCACCCCGACATTCACCCCATCCCCGATATACTCACTGTACCCCGACATTCACCCCATCCCGATATACTCACTGTTCCCCGACATTCACCCCATCCCCGATATACTCACTGCTTCCGGACATTCACCCCATCCCCGATATACTCACTGTACCCCGACATTCACCCCACCCCCGATAGACTCACTGTACCCCGACATTCAACCCATCCCGATGTACTCATTGTATCCCGACATTCACCCCATCCCGATATACTCACTGTACCCCGACATTCACCCCAGCCCTGATATAGTCAATGTGCCCCGACAGTCACCCCACCCCCGATATACTCACTGAATCCCGACATTCACCCCACCCCCGATATACTCACTGTACCCCGACATTCACCCCACCCCCGATATACTCACTGTCCCCCGACATTTACCCCACCCCCGATATACTCACTGTGCCCCGACATTCACCCCATCCCTGATATACTCACTGTACCCCGACATTCACCCCATCCCCGATATACTCACTGTACCCCGACATTCTCCCCATCCCCGGTATACTCACTGTACCCCGACATTCACCGCACCACCGATATACTCACTGTACCCGGACATTCACCCCATCCCCGATATACTCACTGTATCCCGACATTCACCCCATCCCCGATATACTCACTGTACCCCGACATGCACCCCATCCCCGATATACTCACTGTACCCCGACATTCACCCCATCCCTGAGATGCTCACTGTACCCCGACATTCACCCCACGCCGATATACTCACTGTATCTCGACATTCACCCCATCCTGATATACTCACCGTACCCCGATATTCACCCCACCCCCGATATACTCACTGTCCCCCGACATTCACCCCACCCCCGATATACTCACTGTGCCCCGACATTCACCCCATCCCTGATATACTCACTGTCCCCCGACATTCACCCCATCCCGGATATACTCACTGTATCCCGACATTCACCCCATCCCCGGTATACTCACTGTACCCCGACATTCACCCCACTCCCGATATACTCACTGTACCCCGACATTCACCCCATCCCCGATATGCTCACTGTACCCCGACATTCACCCCATCCCCGGTATACTCACTGCACCCCGACATTCACCCCACCCCCGATATACTCACTGTACCCGGACATTCACCCCATCCCCGATATACTCACTGTATCCCGACATTCACCCCATCCCCGATATACTCACTGTACCCCGACATGCACCCCATCCCCGATATACTCACTGTACCCCGACATTCAACCCATCCCTGATATGCTCACTGTACCCCGACATTCACCCCATCCCCGATATACTCACTGTACCCCGACATTCACCCCACCCCCGATATCCTCACTGAATCCCGACATTCACCCCATCCCCGATATACTCACTGTATCCCGACATTCACCCCATCCTGATATACTCACTGTACCCCGACATTCACCCCATCCCGATATACTCACTGTTCCACGACATTCACACCATCCCCGATATACTCACTGTCCCCCGACATTCACCCCATCCCTGATATAGTCACTGTATCCCGACATTCACCCCATCCTGATATACTCACTGCACCCAGACATTCACCCCATCCCGATATACTCACTGTATCCCGACATTCACCCCATCCCCGATATGCTCACTGTACCCCGACATTCACCCCATCCCCGATATACTCACTGTACCCCGACATTCACCCCACTCCCGATATCCTCACTGAATCCCGACATTCACCCCATCCCCGATATACTCACCGTATCCCGACATTCACCCCATCCTGATATACTCACTGTATCCCGACATTCACCCCATCCTGATATACTCACTGTACCCCGACATTCCCCCCACTCCCGATATACTCACTGTCCCCCGACATTCACCCCACCCCCGATATACTCACTGTGCCCCGACATTCACCCCATCCCTGATATACTCACTGTACCCCGACATTCACCCCATCCCGGATATTCTCACTGTACCCCACCATTCACCCCATCCCCGGTATACTCACTGTACCCCGACTTTCACCCCACCCCCGATATACTCACTGTACCCGGACATTCACCTCATCCCCGATATACTCACTGTACCCCGACATTCACCCCACCCCCGATATCCTCACTGAATCCCGACATTCACCCCATCCCCGAATTACTCACTGTATCCCGACATTCACCCCATCCTGATATCCTCACTGTACCCCGACATTCACCCCACCCCCGATATCCTCACTGAATCCCGACATTCACCCCATCCCCGAATTACTCACTGTATCCCGACATTCACCCCATCCTGATATCCTCACTGTACCCCGACATTCACCCCATCCCGGTATACTCACTGTACCCCGACATTCACCCCACTCCCGATATTCTCACTGTACCCCGACATTCACCCCATCCCCGATATGCTCACTGTACCCCGACATTCACCCCATCCCCGATATACTCACTGTCCCCCGACATTCACCCCATCCCTGATATACTCACTGTATCCCGACATTCACCCCATCCTGATATACTCACTGCACCCAGACATTCACCCCATCCCGATATACTCACTGTTCCCCGACATTCACCCCATCCCCGATATACTCACTGCACCCCGGCATTCACCCCATCCCCGATATACTCACTGTATGCTGACATTCATCCCACCCCCGATATACTCACTGTAACCGACATTCACCCCATCCCCGATATACTCACTGTACCCCGACATGCACCCCATCCCCGATATACTCACTGTACCCCGACATTCACCCCATCCCTGAGATGCTCACTGTACCCCGACATTCACCCCACGCCGATATACTCACTGTATCTCGACATTCACCCCATCCTGATATACTCACCGTACCCCGATATTCACCCCACCCCCGATATACTCACTGTCCCCCGACATTCACCCCACCCCCGATATACTCACTGTGCCCCGACATTCACCCCATCCCTGATATACTCACTGTCCCCCGACATTCACCCCATCCCGGATATGCTCACTGTATCCCGACATTCACCCCATCCCCGGTATACTCACTGTACCCCGACATTCACCCCACTCCCGATATACTCACTGTACCCCGACATTCACCCCATCCCCGATATGCTCACTGTACCCCGACATTCACCCCATCCCCGGTATACTCACTGTACCCCGACATTCACCCCACCCCCGATATACTCACTGTAGCCGGACATTCACCCCATCCCCGATATACTCACTGTACCCCGACATGCACCCCATCCCCGATATACTCACTGTACCCCGACATTCAACCCATCCCTGATATGCTCACTGTACCCCGACATTCACCCCATCCCCGATATACTCACTGTACCCCGACATTCACCCCACCCCCGATATCCTCACTGTATCCCGACATTCACCCCATCCTGATATACTCACTGTACCCCGACATTCACCCCATCCCGATATACTCACTGCACCGCGACATTCACCCCATCCCTGATATCCTCACTGTACCCCGACATTCACCCCACCCCCGATATCCTCACTGAATCCCGACATTCACCCCATCCCCGATATACTCACCGTATCCCGACATTCACCCCATCCCCGATATACTCACCGTATCCCGACATTCACCCCATCCTGATATACTCACTGTATCCCGACATTCACCCCATCCTGAAAAACTCACTGTATCCCGACATTCACCCCATCCTGAAAAACTCACTGTACCCCGACATTCACCCCATCCCCGGTATACTCACTGTACCCCGACATTCACCCCACCCCCGATATACTCACTGTACCCCGACATTCACCTCATCCCCGATATACTCACTGTACCCCAACATTCACCCCATCCCGATATACTCACTGTACCCCGACATTCACCCCACCCCCGATATCCTCACTGAATCCCGACAGTCACCCCACCCCCGATATACTCACTGAATCCCGACATTCACCCCACCCCCGATATACTCACTGTCCCCCGACATTTACCCCTCCCCCTATATACTCACTGTGCCCCGACATTCACCCCATCCCTGATATACTCACTGTACCCCGACATTCACTCCATCCCCGATATGCTCACTGTACCCCGACATTCACCCCATCCCTGGTATACTCACTGTACCCCGACATTCACCGCACCCCCGATATACTCACTGTACGCCGACATTCACCCCACCCCCGATATACTCACTGTCCCCCGACATTTACCCCTCCCCCTATATACTCACTGTGCCCCGACATTCACCCCATACCTGATATACTCACTGTACCCCGACATTCACCCCATCCCCGATATACTCACTGTACCCGGACATTCACCCCATCCCCGATATACTCACTGTATCCCGACATTCACCCCATCCCCGATATACTCACTGTACCCCGACATGCACCCCATCCCCGATATACTGACTGTACCCCGACATTCACCCCATCCCTGATATGCTCACTGTACCCCGACATTCACCCCATCCCCGATATACTCACTGTTCCCCGACATTCACCCCACCCCCGATATCCTCACCGAATCCCGACATTCACCCCACTCCCGATATACTCACTGTACCCCGACATTCACCCCATCCCCGATATGCTCACTGTACCCCGACATTCACCCCATCCCCGATATACTCACTGTCCCCCGACATTCACCCCATCCCTGATATACTCACTGTATCCCGACATTCACCTCATCCTGATATACTCACTGCACCCAGACATTCACCCCATCCCGATATACTCACTGTTCCCCGACATTCACCCCATCCCCGATATACTCACTGCACCCCGGCATTCACCCCATCCCCGATATACTCACTGTACCCCGACATTCACCCCACCCCGATATACTCACTGTACCCCGACATTCACCCCACCCACGATATACACACTGTACCCCGACATTCACCCCATCCCCGATATACTCACTGTATGCTGACATTCATCCCACCCCCAATATACTCACTGTACCCCGACATTCACCCCATCCCCGATATACTCACTGTACCCCGACATGCACCCCATCCCCGATATACTCACTGTACCCCGACATTCACCCCCATCCCCGATATACTCACTGCACCCCGACATTCACCCCACCCCCGATATCCTCACTGAATCCCGACATTCACCCCACCCCCGATATACTCACTGTGCCCCAACATTCACCCCATCCCTGATATACTCACTGTCCCCCGACATTCACCCCACCCCCGATATACTCACTGTGCCCCGACATTCACCCCATCCCTGATATACTCACTGTACCCCGACATTCACCCCATCCCGATATACTCACTGTACCCCGACATTCACCCCATACCCGGTATACTCACTGTACCCCGACATTCACCCCACCCTCGATATACTCACTGTACCCGGACATTCACCCCATCCCCAATATACTCACTGTATCCCGACATTCACCCCATCCCCGATATACTCACTGTACCCCGACATGCACCCCATCCCCGATATACTCACTGTACCCCGACATTCACCCCATCCCTGATTTGCTCACTGTACCCCGACATTCACCCCATCCCCGATATACTCACTGTACCCCGACATTCACCCCATCCCCGATATACTCACTGTACCCCGACATTCACCCCATCCCCGATATACTCACTGCATCCCGACATTCACCCCATCCCCGATATGCTCACTGTAACTCGACATTCACCCCATCCCGATATGCTCAATGTACCCCGATAGTCACCCCATCGCGATATACTCACTGTACACCGACATTCACCCCATCCCCGATATACTCACTGTACCCCGACATTCACCCCATCCCTGATATACTCACTGTATCCCGACATTCACCCCATCCCCGATATACACACTGTACCCCGACATGCACCCCATCCCCGATATACTCACTGTACCCCGACATTCAACCCATCCCTGATATGCTCACTGTACCCCGACATTCACCCCATCCCCGATATACTCACTGTACCCCGACATTCACCCCATCCCCGATATGCTCACTGTAACTCGACATTCACCCCATCCCGATATGCTCAATGTTCCCCGATAGTCACCCCATCGCGATATACTCACTGTACACCGACATTCACCCCATCCCCGATATACTCACTGTACACCGACATTCACCCCATCCGGTTATACTCAAGGCACCCCGACATTCACCCCACCCCCGATATACTCACTGTAACCGACATTCACCCCATCCCGATATACTCACTGTATCCCGACATTCACCCCACCCCGATATACTCACTGTACCCCGACATTCACCCCACCCACGATATACACACTGTACCCCGACATTCACCCCATCCCCGATATACTCACTGTATGCTGACATTCATCCCACCCCCGATATACTCGCTGTAACCGACATTCACCCCATCCCGATATACTCACTGTATCCCGACATTCACCCCATCCCCGATATACTCACTGTACACCGACATTCACTCCATCCCCGATATACTCACTGTATCCCGACATTCACCCCATCCTGATATCCTCACTGTACCCCGACATTCACCCCACCCCCGATATCCTCACTGAATCCCGACATTCACCCCATCCCCGAATTACTCACTGTATCCCGACATTCACCCCATCCTGATATCCTCACTGTACCCCGACATTCACCCCATCCCGGTATACTCACTGTACCCCGACATTCACCCCACTCCCGATATTCTCACTGTACCCCGACATTCACCCCATCCCCGATATGCTCACTGTACCCCGACATTCACCCCATCCCCGATATACTCACTGTATGCTGACATTCATCCCACCCCCGATATACTCACTGTAACCGACATTCACCCCATCCCGATATACTCACTGTATCCCGACATTCACCCCATCCCCGATATACTCAGTGTACACCGACATTCACCCCATCCCCGATATACTCACTGTATCCCGACATTCACCCCATCCTGATATCCTCACTGTACCCCGACATTCACCCCACCCCCGATATCCTCACTGAATCCCGACATTCACCCCATCCCCGAATTACTCACTGTATCCCGACATTCACCCCATCCTGATATCCTCACTGTACCCGGACATTCACCCCATCCCGGTATACTCACTGTACCCCGACATTCACCCCACTCCCGATATTCTCACTGTACCCCGACATTCACCCCATCCCCGATATGCTCACTGTACCCCGACATTCACCCCATCCCCGATATACTCACTGTCCCCCGACATTCACCCCATCCCTGATATACTCACTGTATCCCGACATTCACCCCATCCTGATATACTCACTGCACCCAGACATTCACCCCATCCCGATATACTCACTGTTCCCCGACATTCACCCCATCCCCGATATACTCACTGCACCCCGGCATTCACCCCATCCCCGATATACTCACTGTACCCCGACATTCACCCCACCCCGATATACTCACTGTACCCCGACATTCACCCCACCCACGATATACACACTGTACCCCGACATTCACCCCATCCCCGATATACTCACTGTATGCTGACATTCATCCCACCCCCGATATACTCACTGTAACCGACATTCACCCCATCCCGATATACTCACTGTATCCCGACATTCACCCCATCCCCGATATACTCACTGTACACCGACATTCACTCCATCCCCGATATACTCACTGTACACCGACATTCACCCCATCCGGTTATACTCACTGCACCCCGACATTCACCCCATCCCCGATATACTCACTGTACCCCGACATTCACCCCATCCCGATATACTCACTGTTCCCCGACATTCACCCCATCCCCGATATACTCACTGCTTCCGGACATTCACCCCATCCCCGATATACTCACTGTACCCCGACATTCACCCCACCCCCGATAGACTCACTGTACCCCGACATTCAACCCATCCCGATGTACTCATTGTATCCCGACATTCACCCCATCCCGATATACTCACTGTACCCCGACATTCACCCCAGCCCTGATATAGTCAATGTGCCCCGACAGTCACCCCACCCCCGATATACTCACTGAATCCCGACATTCACCCCACCCCCGATATACTCACTGTACCCCGACATTCACCCCACCCCCGATATACTCACTGTCCCCCGACATTTACCCCACCCCCGATATACTCACTGTGCCCCGACATTCACCCCATCCCTGATATACTCACTGTACCCCGACATTCACCCCATCCCCGATATACTCACTGTACCCCGACATTCTCCCCATCCCCGGTATACTCACTGTACCCCGACATTCACCGCACCACCGATATACTCACTGTACCCGGACATTCACCCCATCCCCGATATACTCACTGTATCCCGACATTCACCCCATCCCCGATATACTCACTGTACCCCGACATGCACCCCATCCCCGATATACTCACTGTACCCCGACATTCACCCCATCCCTGAGATGCTCACTGTACCCCGACATTCACCCCACCCCGATATACTCACTGTATCTCGACATTCACCCCATCCTGATATACTCACCGTACCCCGATATTCACCCCACCCCCGATATACTCACTGTCCCCCGACATTCACCCCACCCCCGATATACTCACTGTGCCCCGACATTCACCCCATCCCTGATATACTCACTGTCCCCCGACATTCACCCCATCCCGGATATGCTCACTGTATCCCGACATTCACCCCATCCCCGGTATACTCACTGTACCCCGACATTCACCCCACTCCCGATATACTCACTGTACCCCGACATTCACCCCATCCCCGATATGCTCACTGTACCCCGACATTCACCCCATCCCCGGTATACTCACTGTACCCCGACATTCACCCCACCCCCGATATACTCACTGTAGCCGGACATTCACCCCATCCCCGATATACTCACTGTACCCCGACATGCACCCCATCCCCGATATACTCACTGTACCCCGACATTCAACCCATCCCTGATATGCTCACTGTACCCCGACATTCACCCCATCCCCGATATACTCACTGTACCCCGACATTCACCCCACCCCCGATATCCTCACTGTATCCCGACATTCACCCCATCCTGATATACTCACTGTACCCCGACATTCACCCCATCCCGATATACTCACTGCACCGCGACATTCACCCCATCCCTGATATCCTCACTGTACCCCGACATTCACCCCACCCCCGATATCCTCACTGAATCCCGACATTCACCCCATCCCCGATATACTCACCGTATCCCGACATTCACCCCATCCCCGATATACTCACCGTATCCCGACATTCACCCCATCCTGATATACTCACTGTATCCCGACATTCACCCCATCCTGAAAAACTCACTGTATCCCGACATTCACCCCATCCTGAAAAACTCACTGTACCCCGACATTCACCCCATCCCCGGTATACTCACTGTACCCCGACATTCACCCCACCCCCGATATACTCACTGTACCCCGACATTCACCTCATCCCCGATATACTCACTGTACCCCAACATTCACCCCATCCCGATATACTCACTGTACCCCGACATTCACCCCACCCCCGATATCCTCACTGAATCCCGACAGTCACCCCACCCCCGATATACTCACTGAATCCCGACATTCACCCCACCCCCGATATACTCACTGTCCCCCGACATTTACCCCTCCCCCTATATACTCACTGTGCCCCGACATTCACCCCATCCCTGATATGCTCACTGTACCCCGACATTCACCCCATCCCTGGTATACTCACTGTACCCCGACATTCACCGCACCCCCGATATACTCACTGTACGCCGACATTCACCCCACCCCCGATATACTCACTGTCCCCCGACATTTACCCCTCCCCCTATATACTCACTGTGCCCCGACATTCACCCCATCCCTGATATACTCACTGTACCCCGACATTCACCCCATCCCCGATATACTCACTGTACCCGGACATTCACCCCATCCCCGATATACTCACTGTATCCCGACATTCACCCCATCCCCGATATACTCACTGTGCCCCGACATGCACCCCATCCCCGATATACTGACTGTACCCCGACATTCACCCCATCCCTGATATGCTCACTGTACCCCGACATTCACCCCATCCCCGATATACTCACTGTTCCCCGACATTCACCCCACCCCCGATATCCTCACCGAATCCCGACATTCACCCCACTCCCGATATACTCACTGTACCCCGACATTCACCCCATACCCGATATGCTCACTGTACCCCGACATTCACCCCATCCCCGATATACTCACTGTCCCCCGGCATTCACCCCATCCCTGATATACTCACTGTATCCCGACATTCACCTCATCCTGATATACTCACTGCACCCAGACATTCACCCCATCCCGATATACTCACTGTTCCCCGACATTCACCCCATCCCCGATTTACTCACTGCACCCCGGCATTCACCCCATCCCCGATATACTCACTGTACCCCGACATTCACCCCACCCCGATATACTCACTGTACCCCGACATTCACCCCACCCACGATATACACACTGTACCCCGACATTCACCCCATCCCCGATATACTCACTGTATGCTGACATTCATCCCACCCCCGATATACTCACTGTACCCCGACATTCACCCCATCCCCGATATACTCACTGTACCCCGACATGCACCCCATCGCCGATATACTCACTGTACCCCGACATTCACCCCCATCCCCGATATACTCACTGCACCCCGACATTCACCCCACCCCCGATATCCTCACTGAATCCCGACATTCACCCCACCCCCGATATACTCACTGTGCCCCAACATTCACCCCATCCCTGATATACTCACTGTCCCCCGACATTCACCCCACCCCCGATATACTCACTGTGCCCCGACATTCACCCCATCCCTGATATACTCACTGTACCCCGACATTCACCCCACACCCGATGTACTCACTGTCCCCCGACATTCACCCCACCCCCGATATACTCACTGTGCCCCGACATTCACCCCATCCCTGATATACTCACTGTATCCCGACATTCACCCCATCCCGGAAATACTCACTGTACCCCGACATTCACCCCATCCCGATATACTCACTGTCCCCCGACATTCACCCCACCCCCGATATACTCACTGTGCCCCGACATTCACCCCATCCCTGATATACTCACTGTACCCCGACATTCACCCCATCCCGGATATACTCACTGTACCCCGACATTCACCCCACACCCGATATACTCACTGTCCCCCGACATTCACCCCACCCCCGATATACTCACTGTGCCCCGACATTCACCCCATCCCTGATATACTCACTGTACCCCGACATTCACCCCATCCCGGATATACTCACTGTACCCCGACATTCACCCCATCCCGATATACTCACTGTACCCCGACATTCACCCCATACCCGGTATACTCACTGTACCCCGACATTCACCCCACCCCCGATATACTCACTGTACCCGGACATTCACCCCATCCCCAATATACTCACTGTATCCCGACATTCACCCCATCCCCGATATACTCACTGTACCCCGACATGCACCCCATCCCCGATATACTCACTGTACCCCGACATTCACCCCATCCCTGATTTGCTCACTGTACCCCGACATTCACCCCATCCCCGATATACTCACTGTACCCCGACATTCACCCCATCCCCGATATACTCACTGTACCCCGACATTCACCCCATCCCCGATATACTCACTGCATCCCGACATTCACCCCATCCCCGATATGCTCACTGTAACTCGACATTCACCCCATCCCGATATGCTCAATGTACCCCGATAGTCACCCCATCGCGATATACTCACTGTACACCGACATTCACCCCATCCCGATATACTCACTGTACCCCGACATTCACCCCATCCCTGATATACTCACTGTATCCCGACATTCACCCCATCCCCGATATACACACTGTACCCCGACATGCACCCCATCCCCGATATACTCACTGTACCCCGACATTCAACCCATCCCTGATATGCTCACTGTACCCCGACATTCACCCCATCCCCGATATACTCACTGTACCCCGACATTCACCCCATCCCCGATATGCTCACTGTAACTCGACATTCACCCCATCCCGATATGCTCAATGTACCCCGATAGTCACCCCATCGCGATATACTCACTGTACACCGACATTCACCCCATCCCCGATATACTCACTGTACACCGACATTCACCCCATCCGGTTATACTCAAGGCACCCCGACATTCACCCCACCCCCGATATACTCACTGCAACCGACATTCACCCCTTCCCGATATACTCACTGTATCCCGACATTCACCCCACCCCGATATACTCACTGTACCCCGACATTCACCCCACCCACGATATACACACTGTACCCCGACATTCACCCCATCCCCGATATACTCACTGTACCCCGACATTCACTCCATCCCCGATATACTCACTGTGCACCGACATTCACCCCATCCGGTTATACTCACTGCACCCCGACATTCACCCCATCCCCGATATACTCACTGCTTCCGGACATTCACCCCATCCCCGATATACTCACTGTACCCCGACATTCACCCCACCCCCGATAGACTCACTGTACCCCGACATTCAACCCATCCCGATGTACTCATTGTATCCCGACATTCACCCCATCCCGATATACTCACTGTACCCCGACATTCACCCCAGCCCTGATATACTCAATGTGCCCCGACAGTCACCCCACCCCCGATATACTCACTGTACCCCGACATTCTCCCCACCCCCGATATTCTCACTGTCCCCCGACATTTACCCCACCCCCGATATACTCACTGTGCCCCGACATTCACCCCATCCCTGATATACTCACTGTACCCCGACATTCACCCCATCCCCGATATACTCACTGTACCCCGACATTCTCCCCATCCCCGGTATACTCACTGTACCCCGACATTCACCGCACCACCGATATACTCACTGTACCCGGACATTCACCCCATCCCCGATATACTCACTGTATCCCGACATTCACCCCATCCCCGATATACTCACTGTACCCCGACATGCACCCCATCCCCGATATACTCACGGTACCCCGACATTCACCCCATCCCTGAGATGCTCACTGTACCCCGACATTCACCCCACGCCGATATACTCACTGTATCTCGACATTCACCCCATCCTGATATACTCACCGTACCCCGATATTCACCCCACCCCCGATATACTCCCTGTCCCCCGACATTCACCCCACCCCCGATATACTCACTGTGCCCCGACATTCACCCCATCCCTGATATACTCACTGTCCCCCGACATTCACCCCATCCCGGATATACTCACTGTATCCCGACATTCACCCCATCCCCGGTATACTCACTGTACCCCGACATTCACCCCACTCCCGATATACTCACTGTACCCCGACATTCACCCCATCCCCGATATGCTCACTGTACCCCGACATTCACCCCATCCCCGGTATACTCACTGCACCCCGACATTCACCCCACCCCCGATATACTCACTGTACCCGGACATTCACCCCATCCCCGATATACTCACTGTATCCCGACATTCACCCCATCCCCGATATACTCACTGTACCCCGACATGCACCCCATCCCCGATATACTCACTGTACCCCGACATTCAACCCATCCCTGATATGCTCACTGTACCCCGACATTCACCCCATCCCCGATATACTCACTGTACCCCGACATTCACCCCACCCCCGATATCCTCACTGAATCCCGACATTCACCCCATCCCCGATATACTCACTGTATCCCGACATTCACCCCATCCTGATATACTCACTGTACCCCGACATTCACCCCATCCCGATATACTCACTGTTCCACGACATTCACACCATCCCCGATATACTCACTGTACCCCGACATTCACCCCATCCCTGATATAGTCACTGTATCCCGACATTCACCCCATCCTGATATACTCACTGCACCCAGACATTCACCCCATCCCGATATACTCACTGTATCCCGACATTCACCCCATCCCCGATATGCTCACTGTACCCCGACATTCACCCCATCCCCGATATACTCACTGTACCCCGACATTCACCCCACTCCCGATATCCTCACTGAATCCCGACATTCACCCCATCCCCGATATACTCACCGTATCCCGACATTCACCCCATCCTGATATACTCACTGTATCCCGACATTCACCCCATCCTGATATACTCACTGTACCCCGACATTCCCCCCACTCCCGATATACTCACTGTCCCCCGACATTCACCCCACCCCCGATATACTCACTGTGCCCCGACATTCACCCCATCCCTGATATACTCACTGTACCCCGACATTCACCCCATCCCGGATATTCTCACTGTACCCCGACATTCACCCCATCCCCGGTATACTCACTGTACCCCGACATTCACCCCACCCCCGATATACTCACTGTACCCGGACATTCACCTCATCCCCGATATACTCACTGTACCCCGACATTCACCCCACCCCCGATATCCTCACTGAATCCCGACATTCACCCCATCCCCGAATTACTCACTGTATCCCGACATTCACCCCATCCTGATATCCTCACTGTACCCCGACATTCACCCCACCCCCGATATCCTCACTGAATCCCGACATTCACCCCATCCCCGAATTACTCACTGTATCCCGACATTCACCCCATCCTGATATCCTCACTGTACCCCGACATTCACCCCATCCCGGTATACTCACTGTACCCCGACATTCACCCCACTCCCGATATTCTCACTGTACCCCGACATTCACCCCATCCCCGATATGCTCACTGTACCCCGACATTCACCCCATCCCCGATATACTCACTGTATCCCGACATTCACCCCATCCCGATATACTCACTGTTCCCCGACATTCACCCCATCCCCGATATTCTCACTGCACCCCGGCATTCACCCCATCCCCGATATACTCACTGTACCCCGACATTCACCCCACCCCGATATACTCACTGTACCCGACATTCACCCCACCCCGATATACTCACTGTACCCGACATTCACCCCATCCCCGATATACTCACTGTATGCTGACATTCATCCCACCCCCGATATACTCACTGTAACCGACATTCACCCCATCCCGATATACTCACTGTATCCCGACATTCACCCCATCCCCGATATACTCACTGTGCACCGACATTCACCCCATCCGGTTATACTCACTGCACCCCGACATTCACCCCATCCCCGATATACTCACTGTACCCCGACATTCACCCCATCCCGATATACTCACTGTTCCCCGACATTCACCCCATCCCCGATATACTCACTGCTTCCGGACATTCACCCCATCCCCGATATACTCACTGTACCCCGACATTCACCCCACCCCCGATAGACTCACTGTACCCCGACATTCAACCCATCCCGATGTACTCATTGTATCCCGACATTCACCCCATCCCGATATACTCACTGTACCCCGACATTCACCCCAGCCCTGATATACTCACTGAATCCCGACATTCACCCCACCCCCGATATACTCACTGTACCCCGACATTCACCCCACCCCCGATATACTCACTGTCCCCCGACATTTACCCCACCCCCGATATACTCACTGTGCCCCGACATTCACCCCATCCCTGATATACTCACTGTACCCCGACATTCACCCCATCCCCGATATACTCACTGTACCCCGACATTCTCCCCATCCCCGGTATACTCACTGTACCCCGACATTCACCGCACCACCGATATACTCACTGTACCCGGACATTCACCCCATCCCCGATATACTCACTGTATCCCGACATTCACCCCATCCCCGATATACTCACTGTACCCCGACATGCACCCCATCCCCGATATACTCACTGTACCCCGACATTCACCCCATCCCTGAGATGCTCACTGTACCCCGACATTCACCCCACCCCGATATACTCACTGTATCTCGACATTCACCCCATCCTGATATACTCACCGTACCCCGATATTCACCCCACCCCCGATATACTCACTGTCCCCCGACATTCACCCCACCCCCGATGTACTCACTGTGCCCCGACATTCACCCCATCCCTGATATACTCACTGTCCCCCGACATTCACCCCATCCCGGATATGCTCACTGTATCCCGACATTCACCCCATCCCTGGTATACTCACTGTACCCCGACATTCACCCCACTCCCGATATACTCACTGTACCCCGACATTCACCCCATCCCCGATATGCTCACTGTACCCCGACATTCACCCCATCCCCGGTATACTCACTGTACCCCGACATTCACCCCACCCCCGATATACTCACTGTAGCCGGACATTCACCCCATCCCCGATATACTCACTGTACCCCGACATGCACCCCATCCCCGATATACTCACTGTACCCCGACATTCAACCCATCCCTGATATGCTCACTGTACCCCGACATTCACCCCATCCCCGATATACTCACTGTACCCCGACATTCACCCCACCCCCGATATCCTCACTGAATCCCGACATTCACCCCATCCCCGATATACTCACTGTATCCCGACATTCACCCCATCCTGATATACTCACTGTACCCCGACATTCACCCCATCCCGATATACTCACTGCACCGCGACATTCACCCCATCCCTGATATACTCACTGTATCCCGACATTCACCCCATCCTGATATACTCACTGCACCCAGACATTCACCCCATCCCGATATACTCACTGTATCCCGACATTCACCCCATCCCCGATATGCTCACTGTACCCCGACATTCACCCCATCCCCGATATACTCACTGTACCCCGACATTCACCCCACTCCCGATATCCTCACTGAATCCCGACATTCACCCCATCCCCGATATACTCACCGTATCCTGACTTTCACCCCATCCCCGATATACTCACCGTATCCCGACATTCACCCCATCCTGATATACTCACTGTATCCCGACATTCACCCCATCCTGAAAAACTCACTGTATCCCGACATTCACCCCATCCTGAAAAACTCACTGTACCCCGACATTCCCCCCACTCCCGATATACTCACTGTCCCCCGACATTCACCCCATCCCGGATATTCTCACTGTACCCCGACATTCACCCCATCCCCGGTATACTCACTGTACCCCGACATTCACCCCACCCCCGATATACTCACTGTACCCCGACATTCACCTCATCCCCGGTATACTCACTGTACCCCGACATTCACCCCACCCCCGATATACTCACTGTACCCCGACATTCACCTCATCCCCGATATACTCACTGTACCCCGACATTGACCCCATCCCGATATACTCACTGTACCCCGACATTCACCCCACCCCCGATATCCTCACTGAATCCCGACAGTCACCCCACCCCCGATATACTCACTGAATCCCGACATTCACCCCACCCCCGATATACTCACTGTCCCCCGACATTTACCCCTCCCCCTAAATACTCACTGTGCCCCGACATTCACCCCATCCCTGATATACTCACTGTACCCCGACATTCACCCCATCCCCGATATGCTCACTGTACCCCGACATTCACCCCATCCCTGGTATACTCACTGTACCCCGACATTCACCGCACCCCCGATATACTCACTGTACGCCGACATTCACCCCACCCCCGATATACTCACTGTCCCCCGACATTTACCCCTCCCCCTATATACTCACTGTGCCCCGACATTCACCCCATCCCTGATATACTCACTGTACCCCGACATTCACCCCATCCCCGATATACTCACTGTACCCGGACATTCACCCCATCCCCGATATACTCACTGTATCCCGACATTCACCCCATCCCTGATATGCTCACTGTACCCCGACATTCACCCCATCCCCGATATACTCACTGTTCCCCGACATTCACCCCACCCCCGATATCCTCACCGAATCCCGACATTCACCCCACTCCCGATATACTCACTGTACCCCGACATTCACCCCATCCCCGATATGCTCACTGTACCCCGACATTCACCCCATCCCCGATATACTCACTGTCCCCCGACATTCACCCCATCCCTGATATACTCACTGTATCCCGACATTCACCCCATCCTGATATACTCACTGCACCCAGACATTCACCCCATCCCGATATACTCACTGTTCCCCGACATTCACCCCATCCCCGATATACTCACTGCACCCCGGCATTCACCCCATTCCCGATATACTCACTGTACCCCGATATTCACCCCATCCCCGATATTCTCACTGTCCCCCGACATTCACCCCATCCCCGACATATTCACTGTACCCCGACACACATCCCATCCCAATATACTCACTCTACCCCGACATTCATCCCATCCCGGATATATTCACTGTACCCCGACATACATCCCATCCCAATATACTCACTGTACTCAGACATTCACCCCATCCCCAATATACTCACTGTACCCCGACATTCACCCCACCCTCGATATACTCACTGTACCCCGACATTCACCCCATCCCCGATATACTCACTGTACCCTGACAGTCACCCCATCCCGATATACTCACTGCACCCCGACATTCACCCCACCCTCGATATACTCACTGTACCCCGACATTCACCCCATCCCCGATATACTCACTGTACCCTGACAGTCACCCCATCCCGATATACTCACTGTACCCCGACATTCACCCCATCCCCGATATACTCACTGTACCCCGACATTCACCCCATCCCCGATATACTCACTGTACCCCGACATTCACCCCATCCCCGATATACTCACTGTACCCCGACATTCACCCCATCCCCGATATACTCACTGTACCCCGACATTCAGCCCATCTTCGATATACTCACTGTACCCCGACATTCACCCCATCTCCAATATACTCACTGTACCCCGACATTCACCCCATCCCCGATATACTCACTGCACCCCGACATTCACCCCAGACCGATATACTCACTGTACCCCGACATTCACCCCATCCCAATATACTCACTGTTCCCCGACATTCACCCCATCTCCAATATACTCACTGCACCCCGACATTCTCCCCATCCCAGTATACTCACTGTACCCCGACATTCACCCCATCTCCAATATACTCACTGTACCCCGACATTCACCCCAGCCCGATATACTCACTGTCCCCCGACATTCACCCCATCCCAATATACTCGCTGTCCCCCGACATTCACCCCATCCCCGATATACTCACTGTACCCCGACATTCACCCCATCTCCAATATACTCACTGTACCCCGACATTCACCCCATCCTGATATACTCACTGTACCTCGACATTCACCCCATCCCCGATATACTCTCTGCACCCCGACATTCACCCCATCCCGATATACTCACTGCACCCCGACGTTCACGTCATCCCCGATATACTCTACCCCGACATTCACCCCATCCCCGAAACATTGAATGTTCCCCGACATTCACCCCATCCCCGATATACTCACTGTACCCTGACTGTCACCCAATCCCGATCTACTCACTGTCCCCCGACATTCTCCCCATCCCCGATAGATTCACTGTACCCCGACTTTCACCCCACCCCGATATACTCACTGTATCCCGAAATTCACCCCAACCCCGATATACTCACTGTACCCCGACATTCACCCCATCCCCGATATACTCACTGTACCCCGACATTCATCCCCACCCCCGATATACTCACTATCCCCCGACATTCACCTCAACCCCGATATACTCTCTGTACCCCGACATTCACCCCATCCTGATATACTCACTGTATCCCGACAGTCACCGCATCCCGATATACTCACTGTACCGCGACATTCAAACCATCCCCGATATACTCACTGCACCCCGACATTCACCCCATCCCTGATATACTCACTGTTCCCCGACATTCACCTCACCCCGATATACTCACTGTACCCCGGCATTCACCCCATCCCCGATATACTCACTGTATCCCGACATTCACCCCATCCTGATATACTCACTGTACCCCGACATTCACCCCATCCCGATATACTCACTGTTCCCCGACATTCACCCCATCCCCGATATACTCACTGTCCCCCGACATTCACCCCATCCCTGATATACTCACTGTATCCTGACATTCACCCCATCCTGATATACTCACTGCACCCAGACATTCACCCCATCCCGATATACTCACTGTTCCCCAACATTCACCCCATCCCCGATATACTCACTGCACCCCGGCATTCACCCCATCCCCGATATACTCACTGTACCCCGACATTCACCCCACCCCGATATACTCACTGTACCCCGACATTCACCCCACCCACGATATACACACTGTACCCCGACATTCACCCCATCCCCGATATACTCACTGTACGCTGACATTCATCCCACCCCCGATATACTCACTGTACCCCGATATTCACCCCATCCCCGATATACTCACTGTACGCTGACATTCACCCCACCCCCGATATACTCACTGCACCTCGACATTCACCCCACCCCCGATATACTCACTGTACGCTGACATTCATCCCACACCCGATATACTCACAGGACCCCGATATTCACCCCATCCCCGATATTCTCACTGTACCCCGACATTCACCCCATCCACGATATACTCTCTGTACCCCGACATTCACCCCATCCCGATATACTCACTGCACCCCGACGTTCACAACATCCCCGAAATACTCGACCCCGACATTCACCCCATCCCCGAAACATTGAATGTTCCCCGACATTCACCCCATCCCCGATATACTCACTGTACCCTGACTATCACCCCATCCCGATATACTCACTGTCCCCCGACATTCTCCCCATCCCCGACATTCTCACTGTATCCCGACATTCACCCCACCCCGAAATACTCACTGTACCCCGAAATTCACCCCATCCCGATATACTCACTGTACCCTGACTATCACCCCATCCCGATATACTCACTGTCCCCCGACATTCTCCCCATCCCCGATATACTCACTGTACCCCGACATTCACCCCATCCCCGATATACTCACTGTACCCCGACATTCACCCCATCCCCGATATACTCACTGTACCCCGACATTCACCCCAGCCCGATATACTCACTGTACCCCGACATTCACCCCATCCCCGATATACTCACTGTACCCCGACATTCACCCCATCCCCGATATACTCACTGTACCCCGACATTCAGCCCATCTTCGATATACTCACTGTACCCCGACATTCACCCCATCTCCAATATACTCACTGTACCCCGACATTCACCCCATCTGCAATATACTCACTGTACCCCGACATTCACCCCAGCCCGATATACTCACTGTACCCCGACATTCACCCCATCCCAATGTACTCACTGTACCCCGACATTCACCCCATCTCCAATATACTCACTGTACCCCGACATTCACCGCATCCTGATATAGTCACTGTACCACGACATTCACCCCATCCCCGATATACTCTCTGTACCCCGACATTCACCCCATCCCGAGATACTCACTGCACCCCGACGTTCACGTCATCCCCGATATACTCTAGCCCGACATTCACCCCATCCCCGAAACATTGAATGTTCCCCGACATTCACCCCATCCCCGATATACTCACTGTACCCTGACTATCACCCCATCCCGATATACTCACTGTCCCCCGACATTCTCCCCATCCCCAACATACTCACTGTATCCCGACATTCACCCCACCCCGAAATACTCACTGTACCCCGAAATTCACCCCATCCCGATATACTCACTGTACCCCGACATTCACCCCACCCCGATATACTCACTGTACCCCGAAATTCACCCCAACCCCGATATACTCACTGTACCCCGACATTCACCCCATCCCGATATACTCACTGTACCCCGACATTCACCCCATCCCTGATATACTCACTGTACCCCGACGTTCACCCCATCCCGATATACTGACTGTACCTCATATTCACCCCACCCCCGATATACTCACTGTACCCCGACATTCACCCCACCTCCGATATACTCACTGTACACCAACATTCACCCCACCCCCGATATACTTACTGTACCTCGGCATTCACTCCATCTCCGATATACTCACTGTACCCCGACATTCACCCCACCCCCGATATACTCACTGTACCTCGACATTCACCCCATCGCCGATATACTCACTGTACCCCGACATTCACCCCACCCCCGATATACTCACTGTACCCCGACATTCACCCCACCCCCGATATACTTACTGTACCTCGGCATTCACTCCATCTCCGATATACTCACTGTACCCCGACATTCACCCCATCCCCGATATACTCACTGTACCCCGACATTCTCCCCATCCCGATTTACTCACTGTACCCCGACATCCACCCCATCCCGATATACTCACTGTACCCCGACATGCACCCCATCCCCGATATACTCACTGTACCCCGACATTCTCCCCATCGCGATTTACTCACTGTACCCCGACATGCACCCCATCCCCGAAATACTCACTTTACCCCGACATTCGCCCCATCCCCGATATACTCACTGTATCCCGACATCCACCCCATCCCGATATACTCACTGTACCCCGACATTCAGCCCATCTTCGATATACTCACTGTACCCCGACATTCACCCCATCTCCAATATACTCACTGTACCCCGACATTCACCCCATCCCCGATATACTCACTGTACCCTGACTATCACCCCATCCCGATATACTCACTGTCCCCCGACATTCTCCCCATCCCCAACATACTCACTGTATCCCGACATTCACCCCACCCCGAAATACTCACTGTACCCCGAAATTCACCCCATCCCGATATACTCACTGTACCCCGACATTCACCCCACCCCGATATACTCACTGTACCCCGAAATTCACCCCAACCCCGATATACTCACTGTACCCCGACATTCACCCCATCCCGATATACTCACTGTACCCCGACATTCACCCCATCCCTGATATACTCACTGTACCCCGACGTTCACCCCATCCCGATATACTGACTGTACCTCATATTCACCCCACCCCCGATATACTCACTGTACCCCGACATTCACCCCACCTCCGATATACTCACTGTACACCAACATTCACCCCACCCCCGATATACTTACTGTACCTCGGCATTCACTCCATCTCCGATATACTCACTGTACCCCGACATTCACCCCACCCCCGATATACTCACTGTACCTCGACATTCACCCCATCGCCGATATACTCACTGTACCCCGACATTCACCCCACCCCCGATATACTCACTGTACCCCGACATTCACCCCACCCCCGATATACTTACTGTACCTCGGCATTCACTCCATCTCCGATATACTCACTGTACCCCGACATTCACCCCATCCCCGATATACTCACTGTACCCCGACATTCTCCCCATCCCGATTTACTCACTGTACCCCGACATCCACCCCATCCCGATATACTCACTGTACCCCGACATGCACCCCATCCCCGATATACTCACTGTACCCCGACATTCTCCCCATCGCGATTTACTCACTGTACCCCGACATGCACCCCATCCCCGAAATACTCACTTTACCCCGACATTCGCCCCATCCCCGATATACTCACTGTATCCCGACATCCACCCCATCCCGATATACTCACTGTACCCCGACATTCAGCCCATCTTCGATATACTCACTGTACCCCGACATTCACCCCATCTCCAATATACTCACTGTACCCCGACATTCACCCCATCCCCGATATACTCACTGCACCCCGACATTCACCCCAGACCGATATACTCACTGTAACCCGACATTCACCCCATCTCCAATATACTCACTGTGCCCCGACATTCACCCCATCCCAATATACTCACTGTACCCCGACATTCACCCCATCTCCAATATACTCACTGTACCCCGACATTCACCCCAGCCCGATATTCTCACTGTCCCCCGACATTCACCCCATCCCAATATACTCACTGTACCCCGACATTAACCCCATCTCCAATATACTCACTGTACCCCGACATTCACCCCATCCCCGATATACTCACTGTACCCCGACATTCACCCCATCTCCAATATACTCACTGTACCCCGACATTCACCCCATCCTGATATACTCACTGTACCCCGACATTCACCCCATCCCCGATATACTCTCTGCAACCCGACATTCACCCCATCCCGAAAGACTCACTGCACCCCGACGTTCACGTCATCCCCGATATACTCCACCCCGACATTCACCCCATCCCCGAAACATTGAATGTTCCCCGACATTCACCCCATCCCCGATATACTCACTGTACCCCGACATTCACCCCATCCCTGATATACTCACTGTTCCCCGACATTCACCTCACCCCGATATACTCACTGTACCCCGGCATTCACCCCATCCCTGATATATTCACTGTCCCCCGTCGTTCACCCCACCCCCGATATACTCAATGTGCCTCGGCATTCACCCCATCCCCGATATACTCACTGTACCCCGACATTCACCCCTTCCCGATATTCTCACTGCACCCCGACATGCACCCCATCCCCGATATACTCACTGTACCCCGACATTCACCCCATCCCTGATGTACTCACTGTACCCGACATTCACCCCATCCCTGATATACTCACTGTACCCCGACATTCACCCCATCCCGATATACTCACTGTACCCCGACATTCACCCCATCCCCGATATTCTCACTGTACCCCGACATTCACCCCATCCCCGATATATTCACTGTACCCCGACATACATCCCATCCCAATATACTCACTGTACCCCGACATTCATCCCATCCCGGATATATTCACTGTACCCCGACATACATCCCATCCCAATATACTCACTGTACTCCGACATTTACCCCATCCCCAATATAGTCACTGTACCCCGACATTCACCGCACCCTCGATATACTCACTGTACCCCGACATTCACCCCATCCCCGATATACTCACTGTACCCTGACAGTCACCCCATCCCGATATACTCACTGTACCCTGACAGTCACCCCATCCCGATATACTCACGGTACCCCGACATTCACCCCATCCCCGATATACTCACTGTACCCCGACATTCACCCCATCCCCGATATACTCACTGTACCCCGACATTCACCCCAGCCCGATATACTCACTGTACCCCGACATTCAGCCCATCTTCGATATACTCACTGTACCCCGACATTCACCCCATCTCCAATATACTCACTGTACCCCGACATTCACCCCATCTCCAATATACTCACTGTACCCCGACATTCACCCCATCTCCAATATACTCACTGTACCCCGACATTCACCCCAGCCCGATATACTCACTGTACCCCGACATTCACCCCATCCCAATATACTCACTGTACCCCGACATTCACCCCATCTCCAATATACTCACTGTACCCCGACATTCACCCCATCCCCGATATACTCACTGCACCCCGACATTCACCCCATCTCCAATATACTCACTGTACCCCGACATTCACCCCATCTCCAATATACTCACTGTACCCCGACATTCACCGCATCCTGACATACTCACTGTACCCCGACATTCACCCCATCCCCGATATACTCTCTGTACCCCGACATTCACCCCATCCCGATATACTCACTGCACCCCGACGTTCACGTCATCCCCGATATACTCTACCCCGACATTCACCCCATCCCCGAAACATTGAATGTTCCCCGAAATTCACCCCATCCCCGATATACTCACTGTACCCTGACTATCACCCCATCCCGATATACTCACTGTCCCCCGACATTCTCCCCATCCCCGACATACTCACTGTATCCCGACATTCACCCCACCCCGAAATACTCACTGTGCCCCGAAATTCACCCCATCCCGATATACTCACTGTACCCCGACATTCACCCCACCCCGATATACTCACTGTACCCCGAAATTCACCCCAACCCCGATATACTCACTGTACCCCGACATTCACCCCATCCCGAATTATTCACTGTCCCCCGACATTCACCCCATCCCGATATACTCACTGTATCCCGACAGCCACCGCATCCCGATATACTCACTGTACCCCGACATTCACCCCATCCCCGATATACTCACTGTACCCCGACATTCACCCCATCCCGATATACTGACTGTATCCCGACAGCCACCGCATCCCGATATACTCACTGTACCCCGATATTCACCCCATCCCCGATATACTCACTGTACCCCGACATTCACCCCATCCCCGATATACTCACTGTACCCCGACATTCACCCCATCCCGATATACTCACTGTATCCCGACAGCCACCGCATCCCGATATACTCACTGTACCCCGACATTCACCCCATCCCCGATATACTCACTGTACCCCGACATTCACCCCATCCCCGATATACTCACTGTACCCCGACATTCACCCCATCCCGATATACTGACTGTACCTCATATTCACCCCACCCCCGATATACTCACTGTACCCCGACATTCACCCCACCCCCGATACACTCACTGTACCCCGACATTCACCCCACCCCCGATATACTCACTGTACCCCGACATTCACCCCATCCCCGATATACTCACTGTACCTCGGCATTCACTCCATCTCCGATATACTCACTGTCCCCCGACATTCACCCCACCCCCGATATACTCACTGTACCTCGACATTCACCCCATCCCCGATATACTCACTGTACCCCGACATTCTCCCCATCCGGATTTACTCACTGTACCCCGACATCCACCCCATCCCGATATACTCACTGTACCTCGGCATTCACTCCATCTCCGATATACTCACTGTCCCCCGACATTCACCCCACCCCCGATATACTCACAGTACCCCGACATTCACCCCATCCCCGATATACTCACTGTACCCCGACATTCTCCCCATCCCGATTTACTCACTGTACCCCGACATCCACCCCATCCCGATATACTCACTGTACCCCGACATGCACCCCATCCCCGATGTACTCACTTTACCCCGACATTCGCCCCATCCCCGATATACTCACTGTATCCCGACATCCACCCCATCCCGATGTACTCACTGTTCCCCGACATGCACCCCATCCCCGATATACTCACTGTACCCCGACATTCACCCCATCCCCGATATACTCACTGTACCCCGACATTCTCCCCATCCCGATTTACTCACTGTACCCCGACATCCACCCCATCCCCGATATACTCACTGTATCCCGACATCCACCCCATCCCGATGTACTCACTGTTCCCCGACATGCTCCCCATCCCCGATATACTCACTGTACCCCGACATTCACCCCATCCCTGATATACTCACTGTATCCCGACATGCACCCCATCCTGATATACTCACTGCACCCCGACTTTCACCCCATCCCGATATACTCACTGTTCCCCGACATTCACCCCATCCCCGATATACTCACTGTTCCCCGACATTCACCCCATCCCTATATACTCACTGTTCCCTGACATGCACCCCATCCCAGATATACTCACTGTACCCCGACATTCACCCCATCCCGATATACTCACTGCACCCCGAAATTCACCCCATCCCCGATATACTCACTCTACCCCGGCATTCACCCCATCCCCGATATGCTCACAGGACCCCGACATTCACCCCATCCCCGAAAGACTCACTGTAACCCGACATTCACCCCATCCCCGATCTCCGCCCTGTACAAGACATTCACCCCATCCCCAATATACTCACTGTACCCCGACATTCACCCCATCCCGATATACTCACTGTTCCCGACATTCCCCCCATCCCCGATATACTCACTGTACCCCGACATTCACCCCGTCCCCAATATACTCACTGTACTCCGACATTCACCCCATCCCGATATACTCACTGTTCCCGACATTCACCCCATCCCCGATATACTCACTGTAACTCGACATTCACCCCATCCCGATATGCTGAATGTACCCCGACATTCACCCCATCCCCGATATACTCACTGTACCCCGACATTCACCCCATCCCCGATATACTCACTGCATCCCGACATTCACCCCATCCCGATATACTCACTGTTCCCCGACATTCACCCCATCCCCGATATACTCACTGTACCCCGAAATTCACCCCATCCCCGATATACTCACTGCACCCCGGCATTCACCCCATCCGGTTATACTCACTGCACCCCGACATTCACCCCATCCCCGATATACTCACTGTACCCCGACATTCACCCCATCCCCGATATACTCACTGTATCCCGACATTCACCCCATCCCGATATACTCACTGTTCCCCGACATTCACCCCATCCCCGATATACTCACTGTCCCCCGACATTCACCCCATCCCCGATATACTCACTGTACCCCGACATGCACCCCATCCCCGATATACTCACTGCACCCCGAAATTCACCCCATCCCCGATATGTCACTGGACCCCGGCATTCACCCCATCCCCGATATACTCCCTGTTCCCCGACATTCACCCCATCCCCGATATACTCACTGTACCCCGACATACACCCCATCCCCGATATACTCACTGTACCCCGATATTCACCCCATCCCCGATATACTCACTGTACCCCGACATTCACCCCATCCCCGATATACTCACTGTACCCCGACATTCACCCCATCCCCGATATACTCACTGTACCCCGACATTCACCCCGTCCCCGATATGCTCACTGTACCCCGACATTCACCCCGTCCCCGATATACTCACTGTACCCCGACATTCACTCCGTCCCCGATATACTCACTGTACCCCGACATTCACCCCGTCCCCGATATGCTCACTGTACCCCGACATTCACCCCGTCCCCGATATACTCACTGCTCACCGACATTCTCCCCATCCGGTTGTACTCACTGCACCCCAACATTCACCCCATCCCCGATATACTCACTGTACCCCGTCATTCACCCCATCCGCGATATACTCACTGTACCCCGACATTCACCCCATCCCGATATACTCACTGTATCCCGTCATTCACCCCATCCCCGATATACTCACTGTACCCCGACATACACCCCACCCCCGATATACTCACTGTATGCTGACATTCATCCCACCCTCGATATACTCACTGCACCTCGACAATCACCCCACCCCCGATATACTCACTGTATGCTGACATTCATCCCACCCCCGATATACTCACTGTCCCCCGACATTCACCCCATCCCCGATATACTCACTGTACCCCGACATTCACCCCATCCCCGATATACTCACTGTATCCCGACATTCACCCCACCCCGATATACTCACTGTCCCCCGACATTCACCCCCTCCCGATATACTCACTGTACCCCGACATTGACCCCATCCCTGATATACTCACTGTGTCCCGACATTCACCCCATCCTGATTGACTGACTGCACCCCGACATTCACCCCATCCCAATATACTCACTGTTCCCCGACATTCACCCCTTCCGCCGATATACTCACTTTACCCCGACATTCACCCCATCCCGATATACTCACTGCACCCCGAAATTCACCCCATCCCCGATATACTCACTCTACCCCGGCATTCACCCCATCCCCGATATGCTCACAGGACCCCGACATTCACCCCATCCCCGAAAGACTCACTGTAACCCGACATTCACCCCATCCCCGATCTCCGCCCTGTACAAGACATTCACCCCATCCCCAATATACTCACTGTACCCCGACATTCACCCCATCCCGATATACTCACTGTTCCCGACATTCCCCCCATCCCCGATATACTCACTGTACCCCGACATTCACCCCGTCCCCAATATACTCACTGTACTCCGACATTCACCCCATCCCGATATACTCACTGTTCCCGACATTCACCCCATCCCCGATATACTCACTGTAACTCGACATTCACCCCATCCCGATATGCTGAATGTACCCCGACATTCACCCCATCCCCGATATACTCACTGTACCCCGACATTCACCCCATCCCCGATATACTCACTGCATCCCGACATTCACCCCATCCCGATATACTCACTGTTCCCCGACATTCACCCCATCCCCGATATACTCACTGTACCCCGAAATTCACCCCATCCCCGATATACTCACTGCACCCCGGCATTCACCCCATCCGGTTATACTCACTGCACCCCGACATTCACCCCATCCCCGATATACTCACTGTACCCCGACATTCACCCCATCCCCGATATACTCACTGTATCCCGACATTCACCCCATCCCGATATACTCACTGTTCCCCGACATTCACCCCATCCCCGATATACTCACTGTCCCCCGACATTCACCCCATCCCCGATATACTCACTGTACCCCGACATGCACCCCATCCCCGATATACTCACTGCACCCCGAAATTCACCCCATCCCCGATATGTCACTGGACCCCGGCATTCACCCCATCCCCGATATACTCCCTGTTCCCCGACATTCACCCCATCCCCGATATACTCACTGTACCCCGACATACACCCCATCCCCGATATACTCACTGTACCCCGATATTCACCCCATCCCCGATATACTCACTGTACCCCGACATTCACCCCATCCCCGATATACTCACTGTACCCCGACATTCACCCCATCCCCGATATACTCACTGTACCCCGACATTCACCCCGTCCCCGATATGCTCACTGTACCCCGACATTCACTCCGTCCCCGATATACTCACTGTACCCCGACATTCACCCCGTCCCCGATATGCTCACTGTACCCCGACATTCACCCCGTCCCCGATATACTCACTGCACACCGACATTCTCCCCATCCGGTTGTACTCACTGCACCCCAACATTCACCCCATCCCCGATATACTCACTGTACCCCGTCATTCACCCCATCCGCGATATACTCGCTGTACCCCGACATTCACCCCATCCCGATATACTCACTGTATCCCGTCATTCACCCCATCCCCGATATACTCACTGTACCCCGACATACACCCCACCCCCGATATACTCACTGTATGCTGACATTCATCCCACCCTCGATATACTCACTGCACCTCGACAATCACCCCACCCCCGATATACTCACTGTATGCTGACATTCATCCCACCCCCGATATACTCACTGTCCCCCGACATTCACCCCATCCCCGATATACTCACTGTACCCCGACATTCACCCCATCCCCGATATACTCACTGTATCCCGACATTCACCCCACCCCGATATACTCACTGTCCCCCGACATTCACCCCCTCCCGATATACTCACTGTACCCCGACATTGACCCCATCCCTGATATACTCACTGTGTCCCGACATTCACCCCATCCTGATTGACTGACTGCACCCCGACATTCACCCCATCCCGATATACTCACTGTCCCCCGACATTCACCCCATCCCCGATATACTCACTGTACCCCGACATTCACCCCATCCCCGATATACTCACTGTATCCCGACATTCACCCCACCCCGATATACTCACTGTCCCCCGACATTCACCCCCTCCCGATATACTCACTGTACCCCGACATTGACCCCATCCCTGATATACTCACTGTGTCCCGACATTCACCCCATCCTGATTGACTGACTGCACCCCGACATTCACCCCATCCCGATATACTCACTGTTCCCCGACATTCACCCCTTCCGCCGATATACTCACTTTACCCCGACATTCACCCCATCCCCGATATTCTCACTGTACCCCGACATTCACCCCATCCCCGATATATTCACTGTACCCCGACATACATCCCATCCCAATATACTCACTCTACCCCGACATTCATCCCATCCCGGATATATTCACTGTACCCCGACATACATCCCATCCCAATATACTCACTGTACTCAGACATTCACCCCATCCCCAATCTTCTCACTGTACCCCGACATTCACCCCATCCCCGATATACTCACTGTAACTCGACATTCACCGCATCCCGATATGCTCAATGTTCCCCGACATTCACCCCACCCTCGATATACTCACTGTCCCCCGACATTCACCCCATCCCCGATATATTCACTGTCCCCTGACATTCACCCCATCCCGATATACTCACTGTACCCCGACGTTCACCCCACCCCCGATATACTCACTGCACCCCGACATTCACCCCATCCCTGATATACTCTCTGTACCCCAACATTCACCCCATCCCCGACATACTCTACCCCGACATTCACCCCATCCCCGATATACTCACTGCACCCCGACATTCACCCCATCTCCAATATACTCACTGTACCCCGACATTCACCCCATCCTGATATACTCACTGCACCCCGACATTCACCCCATCCCCGATATACTCACTGCACCCCGACGTTCACGTCATCCCCGATATACTCTACCCCGACATTCACCCCATCCCCGAAACATTGAATGTTCCCCGACATTCACCCCATCCCCGATATACTCACTGTACCCTGACTATCACCCCATCCCGATATACTCACTGTCCCCCGACATTCACCCCATCCCCGACATACTCACTGTACCCCGACATTCACCCCGTCCCCGATATGCTCACTGTACCCCGACATTCACCCCGTCCCCGATGTACTCACTGTACCCCGACATTCACTCCGTCCCCGATATACTCACTGTACCCCGACATTCACCCCGTCCCCGATATGCTCACTGTACCCCGACATTCACCCCGTCCCCGATATACTCACTGCACACCGACATTCACCCCATCCGGTTGTACTCACTGCACCCCAACATTCACCCCATCCCCGATATACTCACTGTACCCCGTCATTCACCCCATCCGCGATATACTCACTGTACCCCGTCATTCACCCCATCCGCGATATACTCACTGTACCCCGACATTCACCCCATCCCGATATACTCACTGTACCCCGACATTCACCCCATCCGGTTGTACTCACTGCACCCCAACATTCACCCCATCCCCGATATACTCACTGCACACCGACATTCACCCCATCCGGTTGTACTCACTGCACCCCAACATTCACCCCATCCCCGATATACTCACTGTACCCCGACATTCACCCCGTCCCCGATATACTCACTGCACACCGACATTCACCCCATCCGGTTGTACTCACTGCACCCCAACATTCACCCCATCCCCGATATACTCACTGTACCCCGTCATTCACCCCATCCGCGATATACTCACTGTACCCCGACATTCACCCCATCCCGATATACTCACTGTATCCCGTCATTCACCCCATCCCCGATATACTCACTGTACCCCGACATACACCCCACCCCCGATATACTCACTGGATGCTGACATTCATCCCACCCTCGATATACTCACTGCACCTCGACATTCACCCCACCCCCGATATACTCACTGTATGCTGACATTCATCCCACCCCCGATATACTCACTGTCCCCCGACATTCACCCCATCCCCGATATACTCACTGTACCCCGACATTCACCCCATCCCCGATATCCTCACTGTATCCCGACATTCACCCCACCCCGATATACTCACTGTCCCCCGACATTCACCCCCTCCCGATATACTCAATGTTCCCCGACATTGACCCCATCCCTGATATACTCACTGTGTCCCGACATTCACCCCATCCTGATTGACTGACTGCACCCCGACATTCACCCCATCCCGATATACTCACTGTTCCCCGACATTCACCCCTTCCGCCGATATACTCACTTTAACCCGACATTCACCCCATCCCCGATATTCTCACTGTACCCCGACATTCACCCCATCCCCGATATATTCACTGTACCCCGACATACATCCCATCCCAATATACTCACTCTACCCCGACATTCATCCCATCCCGGATATATTCACTGTACCCCGACATACATCCCATCCCAATATACTCACTGTACTCAGACATTCACCCCATCCCCAATATACTCACTGTACCCCGACATTCACCCCATCCCCGATATACTCACTGTAACCCGACATTCACCCCATCCCCGATATGCTCAATGTTCCCCGACATTCACCCCATCCCGATATACTCACTGTACCCCGACATTCACCCCATCCCCGATATACTCACTGTAACCCGACATTCACCCCATCCCCGATATGCTCAATGTTCCCCGACATTCACCCCACCCTCGATATACTCACTGTACCCCGACATTCACCCCATCCCCGATATATTCACTGTCCCCTGACAGTCACCCCATCCCGATATACTCACTGTACCCCGACATTCACCCCATCCCGATATACTCACTGTACCCCGACATTCACCCCATCCCAATATACTCACTGTACCCCGACATTCACCCCATCTCCAATATACTCACTGTACCCCGACATTCACCCCATCCCCGATATACTCACTGCACCCCGACATTCACCCCATCTCCAATATACTCACTGTACCCCGACGTTCACCCCATCCTGATATACTCACTGCACCCCGACATTCACCCCATCCCTGATATACTCTCTGTACCCCAACATTCACCCCATCCCCGACATACTCTACCCCGACATTCACCCCATCCCCGATATACTCACTGCACCCCGACATTCACCCCATCTCCAATATACTCACTGTACCCCGACATTCACCCCATCCTGATATACTCACTGCACCCCGACATTCACCCCATCCCCGATATACTCACTGCACCCCGACATTCACGTCATCCCCGATATACTCTACCCCGACATTCACCCCATCCCCGAAACATTGAATGTTCCCCGACATTCACCCCATCCCCGATATACTCACTGTACCCTGACTATCACCCCATCCCGATATACTCACTGTCCCCCGACATTCACCCCATCCCCGACATACTCACTGTACCCCGACATTCACCCCAGCCCGATATACTCACTGTACCCCGACATTCACCCCATCCCAATATACTCATTGTACCCCCACATTCACCCCATCTCCAATATACTCACTGTACCCCGACATTCACCCCATCCCCGATATACTGACTGCACCCCGACATTCACCCCATCTCCAATATACTCACTGTACCCCGACATTCACTCCATCCCCGATATACTCACTGTACCCTGACTATCACCCCATCCCGATATACTCACTGTCCCCCGACATTCACCCCATCCCCGATATACTCACTATACCCCGACATTCACCCCAACCCCGATATACTCAGTGTACCCCGATATTCACCCCATCCCGATGTATTCACTGTCCCCCGACATTCACCCCATCCCGATATACTCACTGTATCCCGACAGCCACCGCATCCCGATATACTCACTGTACCCCGACATTCACCCCATCCCGATATACTGACTGTACCTCAACATTCACCCCACCCCCGATATACTCACTGTACCTCGACATTCACCCCACCCCCGATATACTCACTGTGCCCCGACATTCTCCCCATCCCCGATATACTCACTGTACCTCGACATTCACTCCATCGCCGATATACTCACTGTACCCCGACATTCACCCCACCCCCGATATACTCACTGTACCTCGACATTCACCCCATCCCCTATATGCTCACAGTACCCCGACATTCACCCTATCCCCGATATACTCACTGTACCCCGACATTCACCCCATCCCGATATACTCACTGTACCCCGACATTCACCCCATCTCCGATATACTCACTGTACCCCGACATTCACCCCATCCCGATATACTCACTGTACCCCGACATCCACCCCATCCCCGATATACTCACTGTACCCCGACATTCACCCCATCCCTGATATACTCACTGTACCCCGGCATTCACCCCATCCGGTTATACTCACTGCACCCCGACATTCACCCCATCCCCGATATACTCACTGTACCCCGACATTCACCCCATCCCCGATATACTCACTGTATCCCGACATTCACCCCATCCCCGATATACTCACTGCATCCCGACATTCACCCCATCCCCGATATACTCACTGTACCCCGACATGCACCCCATCCCCGATATACTCACTGTACCCCGACATTCACCCCATCCCCGATATACTCCCTGTTCCCCGACATTCACCCCATCCCCGATATACTCACTGTACCCCGACATTCACCCCATCCCCGATATACTCACTGTACCCCGACATTCACCCCATCGCCGATATACTCACTGTACCCCGACATTCACCCCGTCCCCGATATGCTCACTGTACCCCGACATTCACCCCGTCCCCGATATGCTCACTGTACCCCGACATTCACCCCGTCCCCGATATACTCACTGCACACCGACATTCACCCCATCCGGTTGTACTCACTGCACCCCAACATTCACCCCATCCCCGATATACTCACTGTACCCCGTCATTCACCCCATCCGCGATATACTCACTGTACCCCGTCATTCACCCCATCCGCGATATACTCACTGTACCCCGACATTCACCCCGTCCCTGATATACTCACTGCACACCGACATTCACCCCATCCGGTTGTACTCACTGCACCCCAACATTCACCCCATCCCCGATATACTCACTGTACCCCGTCATTCACCCCATCCGCGATATACTCACTGTACCCCGACATTCACCCCATCCCGATATACTCACTGTATCCCGTCATTCACCCCATCCCCGATATACTCACTGTACCCCGACATACACCCCACCCCCGATATACTCACTGTATGCTGACATTCATCCCACCCTCGATATACTCACTGCACCTCGACATTCACCCCACCCCCGATATACTCACTGTATGCTGACATTCATCCCACCCCCGATATACTCACTGTCCCCCGACATTCACCCCATCCCCGATATACTCACTGTACCCCGACATTCACCCCATCCCCGATATACTCACTGTATCCCGACATTCACCCCACCCCGATATACTCACTGTCCCCCGACATTCACCCCCTCCCGATATACTCACTGTACCCCGACATTGACCCCATCCCTGATATACTCACTGTGTCCCGACATTCACCCCATCCTGATTGACTGACTGCACCCCGACATTCACCCCATCCCGATATACTCACTGTTCCCCGACATTCACCCCTTCCGCCGATATACTCACTTTACCCCGACATTCACCCCATCCCCGATATTCTCACTGTACCCCGACATTCACCCCATCCCCGATATATTCACTGTACCCCGACATACATCCCATCCCAATATACTCACTGTACCCCGACATTCACCCCATCCCCGATATTCTCACTGTACCCCGACATTCACCCCATCCCCGATATTCTCACTGTATCCCGACATTCACCCCACCCCGATATACTCACTGTCCCCCGACATTCACCCCCTCCCGATATACTCACTGTACCCCGACATTGACCCCATCCCTGATATACTCACTGTGTCCCGACATTCACCCCATCCTGATTGACTGACTGCACCCCGACATTCACCCCATCCCGATATACTCACTGTTCCCCGACATTCACCCCTTCCGCCGATATACTCACTTTACCCCGACATTCACCCCATCCCCGATATTCTCACTGTACCCCGACATTCACCCCATCCCCGATATATTCACTGTACCCCGACATACATCCCATCCCAATATACTCACTGTTCCCCGACATTCACCCCTTCCGCTGATATACTCACTTTACCCCGACATTCACCCCATCCCCAATCTTCTCACTGTACCCCGACATTCACCCCATCCCCGATATACTCACTGTACCCCGACATTCATCCCATCCTGGATATATTCACTGTACCCCGACATACATCCCATCCCAATCTTCTCACTGTACCCCGACATTCACCCCATCCCCGATATACTCACTGTAACTCGACATTCACCGCATCCCGATATGCTCAATGTTCCCCGACATTCACCCCACCCTCGATATACTCACTGTCCCCCGACATTCACCCCATCCCCGATATATTCACTGTCCCCTGACAGTCACCCCATCCCGATATACTCACTGTACCCCGACATTCACCCCATCCCGATATACTCACTGTACCCCGACATTCACCCCATCCCAATATACTCACTGTACCCCGACATTCACCCCATCTCCAATATACTCACTGTACCCCGACATTCACCCCATCCCCGATATACTCACTGCACCCCGACATTCACCCCATCTCCAATATACTCACTGTACCCCGACGTTCACCCCATCCTGATATACTCACTGCACCCCGACATTCACCCCATCCCTGATATACTCTCTGTACCCCAACATTCACCCCATCCCCGACATACTCTACCCCGACATTCACCCCATCCCCGATATACTCACTGCACCCCGACATTCACCCCATCTCCAATATACTCACTGTACCCCGACATTCACCCCATCCTGATATACTCACTGCACCCCGACATTCACCCCATCCCCGATATACTCACTGCACCCCGACGTTCACGTCATCCCCGATATACTCTACCCCGACATTCACCCCATCCCCGAAACATTGAATGTTCCCCGACATTCACCCCATCCCCGATATACTCACTGTACCCTGACTATCACCCCATCCCGATATACTCACTGTCCCCCGACATTCACCCCATCCCCGACATACTCACTGTACCCCGACATTCACCCCATCTCCAATATACTCACTGTACCCCGACATTCACCCCATCCCCGATATACTCACTGCACCCCGACATTCACCCCATCTCCAATATACTCACTGTACCCCGACGTTCACCCCATCCTGATATACTCACTGCACCCCGACATTCACCCCATCCCTGATATACTCTCTGTACCCCAACATTCACCCCATCCCCGACATACTCTACCCCGACATTCACCCCATCCCCGATATACTCACTGCACCCCGACATTCACCCCATCTCCAATATACTCACTGTACCCCGACATTCACCCCATCCTGATATACTCACTGCACCCCGACATTCACCCCATCCCCGATATACTCACTGCACCCCGACGTTCACGTCATCCCCGATATACTCTACCCCGACATTCACCCCATCCCCGAAACATTGAATGTTCCCCGACATTCACCCCATCCCCGATATACTCACTGTACCCTGACTATCACCCCATCCCGATATACTCACTGTACCCCGACATTCACCCCATCCCAATATACTCATTGTACCCCCACATTCACCCCATCTCCAATATACTCACTGTACCCCGACATTCATCCCATCCCCGATATACTGACTGCACCCCGACATTCACCCCATCTCCAATATACTCACTGTACCCCGACATTCACTCCATCCCCGATATACTCACTGTACCCTGACTATCACCCCATCCCGATATACTCACTGTCCCCCGACATTCACCCCATCCCCGACATACTCACTATACCCCGACATTCACCCCAACCCCGATATACTCAGTGTACCCCGATATTCACCCCATCCCGATGTATTCACTGTCCCCCGACATTCACCCCATCCCGATATACTCACTGTATCCCGACAGCCACCGCATCCCGATATACTCACTGTACCCCGACATTCACCCCATCCCGATATACTGACTGTACCTCAACATTCACCCCACCCCCGATATACTCACTGTACCTCGACATTCACCCCACCCCCGATATACTCACTGTGCCCCGACATTCTCCCCATCCCCGATATACTCACTGTACCTCGACATTCACTCCATCGCCGATATACTCACTGTACCCCGACATTCACCCCACCCCCGATATACTCACTGTACCTCGACATTCACCCCATCCCCTATATGCTCACAGTACCCCGACATTCACCCCATCCCCGATATACTCACTGTACCCCGACATTCACCCCATCCCGATATACTCACTGTACCCCGACATTCACCCCATCTCCGATATACTCACTGTACCCCGACATTCACCCCATCCCGATATACTCACTGTACCCCGACATCCACCCCATCCCCGATATACTCACTGTACCCCGACATTCACCCCATCCCTGATATACTCACTGTACCCCGGCATTCACCCCATCCGGTTATACTCACTGCACCCCGACATTCACCCCATCCCCGATATACTCACTGTACCCCGACATTCACCCCATCCCCGATATACTCACTGTATCCCGACATTCACCCCATCCCGATATACTCACTGTTCCCCGACATTCACCCCATCCCCGATATACTCACTGTCCCCCGACATTCACCCCATCCCCGATATACTCACTGTACCCCGACATGCACCCCATCCCCGATATACTCACTGCACCCCGAAATTCACCCCATCCCCGATATGTCACTGGACCCCGGCATTCACCCCATCCCCGATATACTCCCTGTTCCCCGACATTCACCCCATCCCCGATATACTCACTGTACCCCGACATTCACCCCATCCCCGATATACTCACTGTACCCCGACATTCACCCCATCCCCGATATACTCACTGTACCCCGACATTCACCCCGTCCCCGATATGCTCACTGTACCCCGACATTCACCCCGTCCCCGATATACTCACTGTACCCCGACATTCACTCCGTCCCCGATATACTCACTGTACCCCGACATTCACCCCGTCCCCGATATGCTCACTGTACCCCGACATTCACCCCGTCCCCGATATACTCACTGCACACCGACATTCACCCCATCCGGTTGTACTCACTGCACCCCAACATTCACCCCATCCCCGATATACTCACTGTACCCCGACATTCACCCCATCCCGATATACTCACTGTATCCCGTCATTCACCCCATCCGCGATATACTCACTGTACCCCGACATTCACCCCATCCCGATATACTCACTGTATCCCGTCATTCACCCCATCCCCGATATACTCACTGTACCCCGACATACACCCCACCCCCGATATACTCACTGTATGCTGACATTCATCCCACCCTCGATATACTCACTGCACCTCGACATTCACCCCACCCCCGATATACTCACTGTATGCTGACATTCATCCCACCCCCGATATACTCACTGTCCCCCGACATTCACCCCATCCCCGATATACTCACTGTACCCCGACATTCACCCCATCCCCGATATACTCACTGTATCCCGACATTCACCCCACCCCGATATACTCACTGTCCCCCGACATTCACCCCCTCCCGATATACTCACTGTACCCCGACATTGACCCCATCCCTGATATACTCACTGTGTCCCGACATTCACCCCATCCTGATTGACTGACTGCACCCCGACATTCACCCCATCCCGATATACTCACTGTTCCCCGACATTCACCCCTTCCGCCGATATACTCACTGTACCCCGACATTCACCCCATCCCCGATATTCTCACTGTACCCCGACATTCACCCCATCCCCGATATATTCACTGTACCCCGACATACATCCCATCCCAATATACTCACTCTACCCCGACATTCATCCCATCCTGGATATATTCACTGTACCCCGACATACATCCCATCCCAATATACTCACTGTACTCAGACATTCACCCCATCCCCAATCTTCTCACTGTACCCCGACATTCACCCCATCCCCGATATACTCACTGTAACCCGACATTCACCGCATCCCGATATGCTCAATGTTCCCCGACATTCACCTCACCCTCGATATACTCACTGTACCCCGACATTCACCCCATCCCCGATATACTCACTGTAACTCGACATTCACCGCATCCCGATATGCTCAATGTTCCCCGACATTCACCCCACCCTCGATATACTCACTGTCCCCCGACATTCACCCCATCCCCGATATATTCACTGTCCCCTGACAGTCACCCC
This sequence comes from Heterodontus francisci, assembly GCF_036365525.1. NCBI lineage: Eukaryota > Metazoa > Chordata > Chondrichthyes > Heterodontiformes > Heterodontidae > Heterodontus > Heterodontus francisci. The sequence goes on along the minus strand of NW_027141634.1, from coordinate 118,618 downwards.
ATCCCGATATACTCACTGTACCCCGACATTCACCCCATCCCGTTATACTCACTGTACCCCGACATTCACCCCATCCCAATATACTCACTGTACCCCGACATTCACCCCATCCCCGATATACTCACTGCACCCCGACATTCACCCCATCTCCAATATACTCACTGTACCCCGACGTTCACCCCATCCTGATATACTCACTGCACCCCGACATTCACCCCATCCCTGATATACTCTCTGTACCCCAACATTCACCCCATCCCCGATATACTCTACCCCGACATTCACCCCATCCCCGATATACTCACTGCACCCCGACATTCACCCCATCTCCAATATACTCACTGTACCCCGACATTCACCCCATCCTGATATACTCACTGCACCCCGACATTCACCCCATCCCCGATATACTCACTGCACCCCGACGTTCACGTCATCCCCGATATACTCTACCCCGACATTCACCCCATCCCCGAAACATTGAATGTTCCCCGACATTCACCCCATCCCCGATATACTCACTGTACCCTGACTATCACCCCATCCCGATATACTCACTGTCCCCCGACATTCACCCCATCCCCGACATACTCACTGTACCCCGACATTCACCCCAGCCCGATATACTCTCTGTACCCCGACATTCACCCCATCCCAATATACTCACTGTACCCCCACATTCACCCCATCTCCAATATACTCACTGTACCCCGACATTCACCCCATCCCCGATTTACTGACTGCACCCCGACATTCACCCCATCTCCAATATACTCACTGTACCCCGACATTCACTCCATCCCCGATATACTCACTGTACCCTGACTATCACCCCATCCCGATATACTCACTGTCCCCCGACATTCACCCCATCCCCGATATACTCACTATACCCCGACATTCACCCCAACCCCGATATACTCAGTGTACCCCGATATTCACCCCATCCCGATGTATTCACTGTCCCCCGACATTCACCCCATCCCGATATACTCACTGTATCCCGACAGCCACCGCAGCCCGATCTACTCACTGTACCCCGACATTCACCCCATCCCGATATACTGACTGTACCTCAACATTCACCCCACCCCCGATATACTCACTGTACCTCGACATTCACCCCACCCCCGATATACTCACTGTGCCCCGACATTCTCCCCATCCCCGATATACTCACTGTACCTCGACATTCACTCCATCGCCGATATACTCACTGTACCCCGACATTCACCCCACCCCCGATATACTCACTGTACCTCGACATTCACCCCATCCCCTATATGCTCACAGTACCCCGACATTCACCCCATCCCCGATATACTCACTGTACCCCGACATTCACCCCATCCCGATATACTCACTGTACCCCGACATTCACCCCATCTCCGATATACTCACTGTACCCCGACATTCACCCCATCCCGATATACTCACTGTACCCCGACATCCACCCCATCCCCGATATACTCACTGTACCCCGACATTCACCCCATCCCTGATATACTCACTGTACCCCGACATTCACCCCATCCCTGATATACTCACTGTACCCCGACATTCACCCCATCTCCAATATACTCTCTGTACCCTGACATTCACCCCATCCCGATATACTCACTGTACCCCGACATTCACCCCATCCCGATATACTCGCTGTTCCCCGACATTCACCCCATCCGCCGATATACTCACTGTACCCCGACATTCACCCCATCCCCAATATTCTCACTGTACCCCGACATTCACCCCATCCCCGATATATTCACTGTACCCCGACATACATCCCATCCCAATATACTCACTCTACCCCGACATTCACCCCATCCCGGATATATTCACTGTACCCCGACATACATCCCATCCCCGATATACTCACTGTAACTCGACATTCACCCCATCCCAATATACTCACTGTACTCAGACATTCACCCCATCCCCAATATACTCACTGTACCCCGACATTCACCCCATCCCCGATATACTCACTGTAACTCGACATTCACCCCATCCCGATATACTCACTGTACCCCGACATTCACCCCATCCCCGATATACTCACTGTAACTCGACATTCACCCCATCCCGATATGCTCAATGTCCCCCGACATTCACCCCACCCTCGATATACTCACTGTCCCCCGACATTCACCCCATCCCCGATATATTCACTGTCCCCTGACAGTCACCCCATCCCGATATACTCACTGTACCCCGACATTCACCCCATCCCCGATATACTCACTGTACCCCGACATTCACCCCATCCCAATATACTCACTGTTCCCCGACATTCATCCCATCTCCAATATACTCACTGTACCCCGACATTCACCCCATCCCCAATATACTCACTGCACCCCGACATTCACCCCATCTCCAATATGCTCACTGTACCCCGACATTCACCCCATCCTGATATACTCAGTGTACCCCGACATTCACCCCATCCCCGATATACTCTCTGTACCCCGACATTCACCCCATCCCGATATACTCACTGCACCCCGACATTCACCCCATCCCCGATATACTGACTGCACCCCGACATTCACCCCATCTCCAATATACTCACTGTACCCCGACATTCACCCCATCCCCGATATACTCACGGTACCCTGACTATCACCCCATCCCGATATACTCACTGTCCCCCGACATTCACCCCATCTCCAATATACTCACTGTACCCCGACATTCACCCCAGCCCGATATACTCACTGTACCCCGACATTCACCCCATCCCAATATCCTCACTGTCCCCCGACATTCACCCCATCTCCAATATACTCACTGTACCCCGATATTCACCCCATCCCCGATATACTCACTGCACCCCGACATTCACCCCATCTCCAAAATACTCACTGTACCCCGACATTCACCCCATCCTGATGTACTCACTGTCCCCCGACATTCACCCCATCCCCGATATACTCTCTGTACCCCAACATTCACCCCATCCCGATATACTCACTGCACCCCGACGTTCACGTCATCCCCGATATACTCTACCCCGACATTCACCCCATCCCCGAAACATTGAATGTTCCCCGACATTCACCCCATCCCCGACATACTCACTGTACCCTGAATATCACCCCATCCCGATATACTTACTGCACCCCGACATTCACCCCACCCCTATATACTCACTGTACCCCGACATTCACCCCATCCCGATATACTCACTGTACCCCGACATTCACCCCACCTCGATATACTCACTGTACCCCGAAATTCACCCCATCCCCGATATACTCACTGTACCCCGACATTCACCCAACCCCCGATATACTCACTGTACCCCGACATTCACCCCATCCCCGATATACTCACTGCACCCCTACATTCACCCCATCCCCGATATACTCACTGTATCCCGACATGCACCCCACCCCGATATACTCACTGTACCCCGACATTCACCCCATCCCGATATACTCACTGTACCCCGACATTCAACCCACCCCGATATACTCACTGTACCCCGAAATTCACCCCAACCGCGATATACTCAGTGTACCCCGACATTCACCCCATCCCCAATATACTCACTGTACCCCGACATTCACCCCATCCCGATATACTCACTGTTCCCGACATTCCCCCCATCCCCGATATACTCACTGTACCCCGACATTCACCCCGTCCCCAATATACTCAATGTACTCCGACATTCACCCCGTCCCGATATACTCGCTGTTCCCGACATTCACCCCATCCCCGATATACTCACTGTAACTCGACATTCACCCCATCCCGATATGCTGAATGTACCCCGACATTCACCCCATCCCCGATATACTCACTGTACCCCGACATTCACCCCATCCCCGATATACTCACTGCATCCCGACATTCACCCCATCCCGATATACTCACTGTTCCCCGACATTCACCCCATCCCCGATATACTCACTGTACCCCGACATTCACCCCATCCCCGATATACTCACTGCACCACGAAATTCACCCCATCCCCGATATACTCACTGTACCCCGGCATTCACCCCATCCGGTTATACTCACTGCACCCCGACATTCACCCCATCCCCGATATACTCACTGGACCCCGACATTCACCCCATCCCCGATATACTCACTGTATCCCGACATTCACCCCATCCCGATATACTCACTGTTCCCCGACATTCACCCCATCCCCGATATACTCACTGTCCCCCACATTCACCCCATCCCCGATATACTCACTGTACCCCGACATGCACCCCATCCCCGATATACTCACTGCACCCCGAAATTCACCCCATCCCCGATATGTCACTGGACCCCGGCATTCACCCCATCCCCGATATACTCCCTGTTCCCCGATATTCACCCCATCCCCGATATACTCACTGTACCCCGACATTCACCCCATCCCCGATATACTCACTGTGCCCCGACATTCTCCCCATCCCCGATATACTCACTGTACCTCGACATTCACTCCATCGCCGATATACTCACTGTACCCCGACATTCACCCCACCCCCGATATACTCACTGCACCTCGACATTCACCCCATCCCCTATATGCTCACAGTACCCCGACATTCACCCCATCCCCGATATACTCACTGTACCCCGACATTCACCCCATCCCGATATACTCACTGTACCCCGACATTCACCCCATCTCCGATATACTCACTGTACCCCGACATTCACCCCATCCCGATATACTCACTGTACCCCGACATCCACCCCATCCCCGATATACTCACTGTACCCCGACATTCACCCCATCCCTGATATACTCACTGTACCCCGACATTCACCCCATCCCTGATATACTCACTGTACCCCGACATTCACCCCATCTCCAATATACTCTCTGTACCCCGACATTCACCCCATCCCAATATACTCACTGTACCCCGACATTCACCCCATCCCGATATACTCACTGTTCCCCGACATTCACCCCATCCGCCGATATACTCACTGTACCCCGACATTCACCCCATCCCCGATATTCTCACTGTACCCCGACATTCACCCCATACCCAATATATTCACTGTACCCCGACATACATCCCATCCCAATATACTCACTCTACCCCGACATTCATCCCATCCCGGATATATTCACTGTACCCCGACATACATCCCATCCCCAATATACTCACTGTACCCCGACAGTCACCCCATCCCCGATATACTCACTGTAACTCGACATTCACCCCATCCCGATATGCTCAATGTCCCCCGACATTCACCCCACCCTCGATATACTCACTGTACCCCGACATTCACCCCATCCCAATATACTCACTGTTCCCCGACATTCACCCCATCTCCAATATACTCACTGTACCCCGACATTCACCCCATCCCCAATATACTCACTGTACCCCGACATTCACCCCATCCCCAGTATACTCACTGCACCCCGACATTCACCCCATCTCCAATATGCTCACTGTACCCCGACATTCACCTCATCCTGATATACTCAGTGTACCCCGACATTCACCCCATCCCCGATATACTCTCTGTACCCCGACATTCACCCCATCCCGATATACTCACTGCACCCCGACATTCACCCCATCCCCGATATACTGACTGCACCCCGACATTCACCCCATCTCCAATATACTCACTGTACCCCGACATTCACCCCATCCCCGATATACTCACTGTACCCTGACTATCACCCCATCCCGATATACTCACTGTCCCCCGACATTCACCCCATCTCCAATATACTCACTGTACCCCGACATTCACCCCAGCCCGATATACTCACTGTACCCCGACATTCACCCCATCCCAATATACTCACTGTCCCCCGACATTCACCCCATCTCCAATATACTCACTGTACCCCGATATTCACCCCATCCCCGATATACTCACTGCACCCCGACATTCACCCCATCTCCAAAATACTCACTGTACCCCGACATTCACCCCATCCTGATGTACTCACGGTCCCCCGACATTCACCCCATCCCCGATATACTCTCTGTACCCCAACATTCACCCCATCCCGATATACTCACTGCACCCCGACGTTCACGTCATCCCCGATATACTCTACCCCGACATTCACCCCATCCCCGAAACATTGAATGTTCCCCGACATTCACCCCATCCCCGACATACTCACTGTACCCTGAATATCACCCCATCCCGATATACTTACTGCACCCCGACATTCACCCCATCCCTGATATACTCACTGTACCCCGACATTCACCCAACCCCCGATATACTCACTGTCCCCCGACATTCACCCCATCCCCGATATACTCACTGCACCCCGACATTCACCCCATCCCCGATATACTCACTGTATCCCGACATTCACCCCACCCCTATATACTCACTGTACCCCGACATTCACCCCATCCCGATATACTCACTGTACCCCGACATTCACCCCACCCCGATATACTCACTGTACTTCGAAATTCACCCCATCCCCGATATACTCACTGTACCCCGACATTCACCCAACCCCCGATATACTCACTGTACCCCGACATTCACCCCATCCCCGATATACTCACTGCACCCCTACATTCACCCCATCCCCGATATACTCACTGTATCCCGACATGCACCCCACCCCGATATACTCACTGTACCCCAACATTCACCCCATCCCGATATACTCACTGTACCCCGACATTCAACCCACCCCGATATACTCACTGTACCCCGAAATTCACCCCAACCGCGATATACTCAGTGTACCCCGACATTCACCCCATCCCCAATATACTCACTGTACCCCGACATTCACCCCATCCCGATATACTCACTGTTCCCGACATTCCCCCCATCCCCGATATACTCACTGTACCCCGACATTCACCCCGTCCCCAATATACTCACTGTACTCCGACATTCACCCCGTCCCGATATACTCACTGTTCCCGACATTCACCCCATCCCCGATATACTCACTGTAACTCGACATTCACCCCATCCCGATATGCTGAATGTACCCCGACATTCACCCCATCCCCGATATACTCACTGTACCCCGACATTCACCCCATCCCCGATATACTCACTGCATCCCGACATTCACCCCATCCCGATATACTCACTGTTCCCCGACATTCACCCCATCCCCGATATACTCACTGTACCCTGACATTCACCCCATCCCCGATATACTCACTGTACCCCGACATTCACCCCATCCCGATATACTCACTGTTCCCCGACATTCACCCCATCCGCCGATATACTCACTGTACCCCGACATTCACCCCATCCCCGATATTCTCACTGTACCCCGATATTCACCCCATCCCCGATATATTCACTGTACCCCGACATACATCCCATCCCAATATACTCACTCTACCCCGACATTCATCCCATCCCGGATATATTCACTGTACCCCGACATACACCCCATCCCCAATATACTCACTGTACCCCGACATTCACCCCATCCCCGATATACTCACTGTAACTCGACATTCACCCCATCCCCGATATACTCACTGTCCCCCGACATTCACCCCATCCCCGATATATTCACTGTCCCCTGACAGTCACCCCATCCCGATATACTCACTGTACCCCGACATTCACCCCATCCCAATATACTCACTGTTCCCCGACATTCACCCCATCTCCAATATACTCACTGTACCCCGACATTCACCCCATCCCCAATATACTCACTGCACCCCGACATTCACCGCATCCCGATATACTCACTGCACCCCGACATTCACCCCATCCCCGATATACTGACTGCACCCCGACATTCACCCCATCTCCAATATACTCACTGTACCCCGACATCACCCCATCCCCGATATACTCACTGTACCCTGACTATCACCCCATCCCGATATACTCACTGTCCCCCGACATTCACCCCATCTCCAATATACTCACTGTACCCCGACATTCACCCCAGCCCGATATACTCACTGTACCCCGACATTCACCCCATCCCAATATACTCACTGTCCCCCGACATTCACCCCATCTCCAATATACTCACTGTACCCCGATATTCACCCCATCCCCGATATACTCACTGCACCCCGACATTCACCCCATCTCCAAAATACTCACTGTCCCCCGACATTCACCCCATCCTGATGTACTCACTGTCCCCCGACATTCACCCCATCCCCGATATACTCTCTGTACCCCAACATTCACCCCATCCCGATATACTCACTGCACCCCGACGTTCACGTCATCCCCGATATACTCTACCCCGACATTCACCCCATCCCCGAAACATTGAATGTTCCCCGACATTCACCCCATCCCCGACATACTCACTGTACCCTGAATATCACCCCATCCCGATATACTTACTGCACCCCGACATTCACCCCATCCCTGATATACTCACTGTACCCCGACATTCACCCAGCCCCGATATACTCACTGTCCCCCGACATTCACCCCATCCCCGATATACTCACTGCACCCCGACATTCACCCCATCCCCGATATACTCACTGTATCCCGACATTCACCCCACCCCTATATACTCACTGTACCCCGACATTCACCCCATCCCGATATACTCACTGTACCCCGACATTCACCCCACCCCGATATACTCACTGTACCCCGAAATTCACCCCATCCCCGATATACTCACTGTACCCCGACATTCACCCAACCCCCGATATACTCACTGTACCCCGACATTCACCCCATCCCCGATATACTCACTGCACCCCTGCATTCACCCCATCCCCGATATACTCACTGTATCCCGACATGCACCCCACCCCGATATACTCACTGTACCCCGACATTCACCCCATCCCGATATACTCACTGTACCCCGACATTCAACCCACCCCGATATACTCACTGTACCCCGAAATTCACCCCAACCGCGATATACTCAGTGTACCCCGACATTCACCCCATCCCCAATATACTCACTGTACCCCGACATTCACCCCATCCCGATATACTCACTGTTGCCGACATTCCCCCCATCCCCGATATACTCACTGTACCCCGACATTCACCCCGTCCCCAATATACTCACTGTACTCCGACATTCACCCCGTCCCGATATACTCACTGTTCCCGACATTCACCCCATCCCCGATATACTCACTGTAACTCGACATTCACCCCATCCCGATATGCTGAATGTACCCCGACATTCACCCCATCCCCGATATACTCACTGTACCCCGACATTCACCCCATCCCCGATATACTCACTGCATCCCGACATTCACCCCATCCCGATATACTCACTGTTCCCCGACATTCACCCCATCCCCGATATACTCACTGTACCCCGACATTCACCCCATCCCCGATATACTCACTGCACCCCGAAATTCACCCCATCCCCGATATACTCACTGTACCCCGGCATTCACCCCATCCGGTTATACTCACTGCACCCCGACATTCACCCCATCCCCGATATACTCACTGTACCCCGACATTCACCCCATCCCCGATATACTCACTGTATCCCGACATTCACCCCATCCCGATATACTCACTGTTCCCCGACATTCACCCCATCCCCGATATACTCACTGTCCCCCGACATTCACCCCATCCCCGATATACTCACTGTACCCCGACATGCACCCCATCCCCGATATACTCACTGCACCCCGAAATTCACCCCATCCCCGATATGTCACTGGACCCCGGCATTCACCCCATCCCCGATATACTCCCTGTTCCCCGATATTCACCCCATCCCCGATATACTCACTGTACCCCGACATTCACCCCATCCCCGATATACTCACTGTACCCCGATATTCACCCCATCCCCGATATACTCACTGTACCCCGACATTCACCCCATCCCCGATATACTCACTGTACCCCGACATTCACCCCATCCCCGATATACTCACTGTACCCCGACATTCACCCCGTCCCAAATATGCTCACTGTACCCCGACATTCACCCCGTCCCCGATATACTCACTGTACCCCGACATTCACTCCGTCCCCGATATACTCACTGTACCCCGACATTCACCCCGTCCCCGATATGCTCACTGTACCCCGACATTCACCCCGTCCCCGATATACTCACTGCACACCGACATTCACCCCATCCGGTTGTACTCACTGCACCCCAACATTCACCCCATCCCCGATATACTCACTGTACCCCGTCATTCACCCCATCCGCGATATACTCACTGTACCCCGACATTCACCCCATCCCGATATACTCACTGTATCCCGTCATTCACCCCATCCCCGATATACTCACTGTACCCCGACATACACCCCACCCCCGATATACTCACTGTATGCTGACATTCATCCCACCCTCGATATACTCACTGCACCTCGACATTCACCCCACCCCCGATATACTCACTGTCTGCTGACATTCATCCCACCCCCGATATACTCACTGTCCCCCGACATTCACCCCATCCCCGATATACTCACTGTACCCCGACATTCACCCCATCCCCGATATACTCACTGTATCCCGACATTCACCCCACCCCGATATACTCACTGTCCCCCGACATTCACCCCCTCCCGATATACTCACTGTACCCCGATATTGACCCCATCCCTGATATACTCACTGTGTCCCGACATTCACCCCATCCTGATTGACTGACTGCACCCCGACATTCACCCCATCCCGATATACTCACTGTTCCCCGACATTCACCCCTTCCGCCGATATACTCACTTTACCCCGACATTCACCCCATCCCCGATATTCTCACTGTACCCCGACATTCACCCCATCCCCGATATATTCACTGTACCCCGACATACATCCCATCCCAATATACTCACTCTACCCCGACATTCATCCCATCCTGGATATATTCACTGTACCCCGACATACATCCCATCCCAATATACTCACTGTACCCCGACATTCACCCCATCTCCAATATACTCACTGTACCCCGACATTCACCCCATCCCCGATATATTCACTGTACCCCGACATTCACCCCATCCCGATATACTCACTGTACCCCGACATTCACCCCATCCCAATATACTCACTGTACCCCGACATTCACCCCATCTCCAATATACTCACTGTACCCCGACATTCACCCCATCCCCGATATACTCACTGCACCCCGACATTCACCCCATCTCCAATATACTCACTGTACCCCGACGTTCACCCCATCCTGATATACTCACTGCACCCCGACATTCACCCCATCCCTGATATACTCTCTGTACCCCAACATTCACCCCATCCCCGACATACTCTACCCCGACATTCACCCCATCCCCGATATACTCACTGCACCCCGACATTCACCCCATCTCCAATATACTCACTGTACCCCGACATTCACCCCATCCTGATATACTCACTGCACCCCGACATTCACCCCATCCCCGATATACTCACTGCACCCCGACGTTCACGTCATCCCCGATATACTCTACCCCGACATTCACCCCATCCCCGAAACATTGAATGTTCCCCGACATTCACCCCATCCCCGATATACTCACTGTACCCTGACTATCACCCCATCCCGATATACTCACTGTCCCCCGACATTCACCCCATCCCCGACATACTCACTGTACCCCGACATTCACCCCAGCCCGATATACTCACTGTACCCCGACATTCACCCCATCCCAATATACTCATTGTACCCCCACATTCACCCCATCTCCAATATACTCACTGTACCCCGACATTCACCCCATCCCCGATATACTCACTGCACCCCGACATTCACCCCATCTCCAATATACTCACTGTACCCCGACATTCACCCCATCCTGATATACTCACTGCACCCCGACATTCACCCCATCCCCGATATACTCACTGCACCCCGACGTTCACGTCATCCCCGATATACTCTACCCCGACATTCACCCCATCCCCGAAACATTGAATGTTCCCCGACATTCACCCCATCCCCGATATACTCACTGTACCCTGACTATCACCCCATCCCGATATACTCACTGTCCCCCGACATTCACCCCATCCCCCGACATTCACCCCATCCCCGACATACTCACTGTACCCCGACATTCACCCCAGCCCGATATACTCACTGTACCCCGACATTCACCCCATCCCAATATACTCACTGTACCCCCACATTCACCCCATCTCCAATATACTCACTGTACCCCGACATTCACCCCATCCCCGATTTACTGACTGCACCCCGACATTCACCCCATCTCCAATATACTCACTGTACCCCGACATTCACTCCATCCCCGATATACTCACTGTACCCTGACTATCACCCCATCCCGATATACTCACTGTCCCCCGACATTCACCCCATCCCCGATATACTCACTATACCCCGACATTCACCCCAACCCCGATATACTCAGTGTACCCCGATATTCACCCCATCCTGATGTATTCACTGTCCCCCGACATTCACCCCATCCCGATATACTCACTGTATCCCGACAGCCACCGCATCCCGATATACTCACTGTACCCCGACATTCACCCCATCCCAATATACTGACTGTACCTCAACATTCACCCCACCCCCGATATACTCACTGTACCTCGACATTCACCCCACCCCCGATATACTCACTGTGCCCCGACATTCTCCCCATCCCCAATATACTCACTGTACCTCGACATTCACTCCATCGCCGATATACTCACTGTACCCCGACATTCACCCCACCCCCGATATACTCACTGTACCTCGACATTCACCCCATCCCCTATATGCTCACAGTACCCCGACATTCACCCCATCCCCGATATACTCACTGTACCCCGACATTCACCCCATCCCGATATACTCACTGTACCCCGACATTCACCCCATCCCGATATACTCACTGTACCCCGACATCCACCCCATCCCCGATATACTCACTGCACCCCGACATTCACCCCATCCCCGATATACTCACTGTGCCCCGACATTCTCCCCATCCCCAATATACTCACTGTACCTCGACATTCACTCCATCGCCGATATACTCACTGTACCCCGACATTCACCCCACCCCCGATATACTCACTGTACCTCGACATTCACCCCATCCCCTATATGCTCACAGTACCCCGACATTCACCCCATCCCCGATATACTCACTGTACCCCGACATTCACCCCATCCCGATATACTCACTGTACCCCGACATTCACCCCATCCAGATATACTCACTGTACCCCGACATCCACCCCACCCCCGATATACTCACTGTTCCCCGACATTCACCCCATCTCCGATATACTCACTGTACCCCGACATTCACCCCATCCCGATATACTCACTGTACCCCGACATCCACCCCATCCCCGATATACTCACTGTACCCCGACATTCACCCCATCCCTGATATACTCACTGTACCCCGACATTCACCCCATCCCTGATATACTCACTGTACCCCGACATTCACCCCATCTCCAATATACTCACTGTACCCCGACATTCACCCCATCCCGATATACTCACTGTACCCCGACATTCACCCCATCCCGATATACTCACTGTTCCCCGACATTCACCCCATCCGCCGATATACTCACTGTACCCCGACATTCACCCCATCCCCGATATTCTCACTGTACCCCGACATTCACCCCATCCCCGATATATTCACTGTACCCCGACATACATCCCATCCCAATATACTCACTGTACTCAGACATTCACCCCATCCCCAATATACTCACTGTACCCCGACATTCACCCCATCCCCGATATACTCACTGTAACCCGACATTCACCCCATCCCGATATGCTCAATGTCCCCCGACATTCACCCCACCCTCGATATACTCACTGTCCCCCGACATTCACCCCATCCCCGATATACTCACTGTAACTCGACATTCACCCCATCCCGATATGCTCAATGTCCCCCGACATTCACCCCACCCTCGATATACTCACTGTCCCCCGACATTCACCCCATCCCCGATATATTCACTGTCCCCTGACAGTCACCCCATCCCGATATACTCACTGTACCCCGACATTCACCCCATCCCCGATATACTCACTGTACCCCGACATTCACCCCATCCCAATATACTCACTGTTCCCCGACATTCACCCCATCTCCAATATACTCACTGTACCCCGACATTCACCCCATCCCCAATATACTCACTGCACCCCGACATTCACCCCATCTCCAATATGCTCACTGTACCCCGACATTCACCCCATCCTGATATACTCAGTGTACCCCGACATTCACCCCATCCCCGATATACTCTCTGTACCCCGACATTCACCCCATCCCGATATACTCACTGCACCCCGACATTCACCTCATCCCCGATATACTGACTGCACCCCGACATTCACCCCATCTCCAATATACTCACTGTACCCCGACATTCACCCCATCCCCGATATACTCACTGTACCCTGACTATCACCCCAGCCCGATATACTCACTGTACCCCGACATTCACCCCATCCCAATAGACTCACTGTCCACCGACATTCACCCCATCTCCAATATACTCACTGTACCCCGATATTCACCCCATCCCCGATATACTCACTGCACCCCGACATTCACCCCATCTCCAAAATACTCACTGTCCCCCGACATTCACCCCATCCTGATGTACTCACTGTCCCCCGACATTCACCCCATCCCCGATATACTCTCTGTACCCCAACATTCACCCCATCCCGATATACTCACTGCACCCCGACGTTCACGTCATCCCCGATATACTCTACCCCGACATTCACCCCATCCCCGAAACATTGAATGTTCCCCGACATTCACCCCATCCCCGACATACTCACTGTACCCTGAATATCACCCCATCCCGATATACTTACTGCACCCCGACATTCACCCCATCCCTGATATACTCACTGTACCCCGACATTCACCCAACCCCCGATATACTCACTGTCCCCCGACATTCACCACATCCCCGATATACTCACTGCACCCCGACATTCACCCCATCCCCGATATACTCACTGTATCCCGACATTCACCCCACCCCTATATACTCACTGTACCCCGACATTCACCCCATCCCGATATACTCACTGTACCCCGACATTCACCCCACCCCGATATACTCACTGTACCCCGAAATTCACCCCATCCCCGATATACTCACTGTACCCCGACATTCACCCAACCCCCGATATACTCACTGTACCCCGACATTCACCCCATCCCCGATATACTCACTGCACCCCTACATTCACCCCATCCCCGATATACTCACTGTATCCCGACATGCACCCCACCCCGATATACTCACTGTACCCCGACATTCACCCCATCCCGATATACTCACTGTACCCCGACATTCAACCCACCCCGATATACTCACTGTACCCCGAAATTCACCCCAACCGCGATATACTCACTGTACCCCGACATTCACCCCATCCCCGATATTCTCACTGTACCCCGACATTCACCCCATCCCCGATATATTCACTGTACCCCGACATACATCCCATCCCAATATACTCACTCTACCCCGACATTCATCCCATCCCGGATATATTCACTGTACCCCGACATACACCCCATCCCGATATACTCACTGTACTCAGACATTCACCCCATCCCCAATATACTCACTGTACCCCGACATTCACCCCATCCCCGATATACTCACTGTAACTCGACATTCACCCCATCCCGATATGCTCAATGTACCCCGACATTCACCCCACCCTCGATATACTCACTGTCCCCCGACATTCACCCCATCCCCGATATATTCACTTTCCCCTGACAGTCACCCCATCCCGATATACTCACTGTACCCCGACATTCACCCCATCCCCGATATACTCACTGTACCCCAACATTCACCCCATCCCAATATACTCACTGTTCCCCGACATTCACCCCATCTCCAATATACTCACTGCACCCCGACATTCACCCCATCCCCAATATACTCACTGCACCCCGACATTCACCCCATCTCCAATATACTCTCTGTACCCCGACGTTCATTTCATCCCCGATATACTCTACCCCGACATTCACCCCATCCCCGAAACATTGAATGTTCCCCGACATTCACCCCATCCCCGATATACTCACTGTACCCTGACTATCACCCCATTCCGATATACTCACTGTCCCCCGACATTCACCCCGTCCCCGACATACTCACTGTACCCCGACATTCACCCCAGCCCGATATACTCACTGTACCCCGACATTCACCCCATCCCAATATACTCACTGTAACCCGACATTCATCCCATCTCCAATATACTCACTGTACCCCGACATTCACCCCATCCCCGATATACTGACTGCACCCCGACATTCACCCCATCTCCAATATACTCACTGTACCCCGACATTCACCCCATCCCCGATATACTCACTGTACCCTGACTATCACCCCATCCCGATATACTCACTGTCCCCCGACATTCACCCCAGCCCGATATACTCACTGTACCCCGACATTCACCCCATCCCGATATACTCACTGTCCCCCGACATTCACCCCATCTCCAATATACTCACTGTACCCCGACATTCACCCCAGCCCGATATACTCACTGTACCCCGACATTCACCCCATCCCAATATACTCACTGTACCCCGATATTCACCCCATCTCCGATATACTCACTGCACCCCGACATTCACCCCATCTCCAAAATACTCACTGTACCCCGACATTCACCCCATCCTGATATACTCACTGTCCCCCGACATTCACCCCATCCCCGATATACTCTCTGTACCCCAACATTCACCCCATCCCGATATACTCACTGCACCCCGACGTTCACGTCATCCCCGATATACTCTACCCCGTCATTCACCCCATCCCCGAAACATTGAATGTTCCCCGACATTCACCCCATCCCCGACATACTCACTGTACCCTGAATATCACCCCATCCCGATATACTTACTGCACCCCGACATTCACCCCATCCCTGATATACTCACTGTACCCCGACATTCACCCAACCCCCGATATACTCACTGTCCCCCGACATTCACCCCATCCCCGATATACTCACTGCACCCCGACATTCACCCCATCCCCGATATACTCACTGTATCCCGACATTCACCCCACCCCTATATACTCACTGTACCCCGACATTCACCCCATCCCGATATACTCACTGTACCCCGACATTCACCCCACCCCGATATACTCACTGTACCCCGAAATTCACCCCATCCCCGATATACTCACTGTACCCAGACATTCACCCAACCCCCGATATACTCACTGTACCCCGACATTCACCCCATCCCCGATATACTCACTGCACCCCTACATTCACCCCATCCCCGATATACTCACTGTATCCCGACATTCACCCCACCCCGATATACTCACTGTACCCCGACATTCACCCCATCCCGATATACTCACTGTACCCCGACATTCACCCCACCCCGATATACTCACTGTACCCCGAAATTCACCGCAACCGCGATATACTCACTGTACCCCGACATTCACCCCATCCCGATGTATTCACTGTCCCCCGACATTCACCCCATCCCGATATACTCACTGTATCCCGACGGCCACCGCATCCCGATATACTCACTGTACCCCGACATTCACCCCATCCCGATATACTGACTGTACCTCATATTCACCCCACCCCCGATATACTCACTGTACCCCGACATTCACCCCATCCCCGATATACTCACTGTACCTCGGCATTCACTCCATCTCCGATATACTCACTGTACCCCGACATTCACCCCACCCCCGATATACTCACTGTACCTCGACATTCACCCCATCGCCGATATGCTCACAGTTCCCCGACATTCACCCCATCCCCGATATACTCACTGTACCCCGACATTCTCCCCATCCCGATATACTCACTGCACCCCGACATGCACCCCATCCCCGATATACTCACTGTACCCCGACATTCACCCCACCCCCGATATACTCACTTTACCCCGACATTCGCCCCATCCCCGATATACTCACTTTATCCCGACATCCACCCATCCTGATATACTCACTGCACCCCGACATGCACCCCATCCCCGATATACTCACTGTACCCCGACATTCACCCCATCCCTGATATACTCACTGTATCCCGACATTCACCCCATCCTGATATACTCACTGCACCCCGACATTCACCCCATCCCGATATTCTCACTGTTCCCCGACATTCACCCCATCCCCGATATACTCGCTGTACCCCGACATTCACCCCATCCCTATATACTCACTGTTCCCTGACATTCACCCCATCCCAGATATACTCACTGTACCCCGACATTCACCCCATCCCAATATACTCACTGCACCCCGAAATTCACCCCTTCCCTGATATACTCTCTACCCCGGCATTCACCCCATCCCCGATATGCTCACTGGACCCCGACATTCACCCCATACCCGATATACTCTTTGTAACCCGACATTCACCCCATCCCCGATATACTCACTGTACCCCGACATTCACCCCATCCCGATATACTCACTGTTCCCGACATTCCCCCCATCCCCGATATACTCACTGTACCCCGACATTCACCCCGTCCCCAATATACTCACTGTACCCCGACATTCACCCCGTCCCGATATACTCACTGTTCCCGACATTCACCCCATCCCCGATATACTCACTGTAACTCGACATTCACCCCATCCCGATATGCTCAATGTACCCCGATATTCACCCCATCGCGATATACTCACTGTACCCCGACATTCACCCCATCCGGTTATACTCACTGCACCCCGACATTCACCCCATCCCCGATATACTCACTGTCCCCCGACATTCACCCCATCCCCGATATACTCACTGTACCCCGACATTCACCCCATCCCCGATATACTCACTGTACCCCGACATTCACCCCAACCCCGATATACTCACTGTACCCCGACATTCACCCCATCCCGATGTATTCACTGTCCCCCGACATTCACCCCATCCCGATATACTCACTGTATCCCGACAGCCACCGCATCCCGATATTCACCCCATCCCGATATACTGATTGTACCTCATATTCACCCCACCCCCGATATACTCACTGTACCCCGACATTCACCCCAACCCCGATATACTCACTGTACCCCGACATTCACCCCACCCCCGATATACTCACTGTACCCCGACATTCACCCCATCCCCGATATACTCACTGTACCTCGGCATTCACTCCATCTCCGATATACTCACTGTACCCCGACATTCACCCCATCCCCCGATATACTCACTGTACCTCGACATTCACCCCATCGCCGATATGCTCACAGTACCCCAACATTCACCCCATACCCGATATACTCACTGTACCCCGACATTCTCCCCATCCCGATTTACTCACTGTACCCCGACATCCACCCCATCCCGATATACTCACTTTACCCCGACATGCACCCCATCCCCGATATACTCACTTTACCCCGACATTCGCCCCATCCCCGATGTACTCACTGTATCCCGACATCCACCCCATCCCGATATACTCACTGTACCCCGACATGCACCCCATCCCCGATATACTCACTGTATCCCGACATTCACCCCATCCTGATGTACTCACTGCACCCCGACATTCACCCCATCCCCGATATACTCACTGTACCCCGACATTCACCCCATCCCTATTTACTCACTGTTCCCTGACATTCACCCCATCCCAGATATACTCACTGTACCCCGACATTCACCCCATCCCTGATATACTCACTGTATCCCGACATTCACCCCATCCTGATGTACTCACTGTTCCCCGACATTCACCCCATCCCCGATATACTCACTGTACCCCGACATTCACCCCATCCCTATATACTCACTGTTCCCTGACATTCACCCCATCCCAGATATACTCACTGTACCCCGACATTCACCCCATCCCGATATACTCACTGCACCCCGAAATTCACCCCATCCCCGATATACTCACTCAACCCCTGCATTCACCCCATCCCCGATATGCTCACTGGACCCCGACATTCACCCCATCACCGATATACTCACTGTAACCCGACATTCACCCCATCCCCGATCTCCTCCCTGTCCAAGACATTCACCCCATCCCCGATATACTCACTGTACCCCGACATTCACCCCATCCCGATATACTCACTGTTCCCGACATTCCCCCCATCCCCGATATACTCACTGTACCCCGACATTCACCCCGTCCCCAATATACTCACTGTACCCCGACATTCACCCCGTCCCGATATCCTCACTGTTCCCCGACATTCACCCCATCCCCGATATACTCACTGTCCCCCGACATTCACCCCATCCCCGATATACTCACTGTACCCCGACATGCACCCCATCCCCGATATACTCACTGCACCCCGAAATTCACCCCATCCCCGATATACTCACTGTACCCCGACATTCACCCCATCCCCGATATACTCACTGTAACCCGACATTCACCCCATCCCCGATATACTCACTGTACCCCGACATTCACCCCATCCCCGATATACTCACTGCACCCCAACATTCACCCCATCCCCGATATACTCACTGCACCCCAACATTCACCCCATCCCCGATATACTCACTGTACCCCGACATTCACTCCATCCCGATATACTCACTGTATCCCGTCATTCACCCCTTCCGCGATATACTCACTGAACCCCGACTTTCACCCCATCCCGATATCCTCACTGTATCCCGTCATTCACCCCATCCCCGATATACTCACTGTACCCCGACATACACCCCACCCCCGATATACTCACTGCACCTCGACATTCACCCCACCCCCGATATACTCACTGTACGCTGACATTCATCCCACCCCCGATATACTCACTGTACCCCGACATTCACCCCATCCCCGATATACTCACTGTATCCCGACATTCACCCCACCCCGATATACTCACTGTACCCCGACATTCACCCCATCCCGATATACTCACTGTACCCCGACATTCACCCCACCGCGATATACTCACTGTACCCCGAAATTCACCCCAACCCCGATATACTCACTGTACCCCGACATTCACCCCATCCCCGATATACTCACTATACCCCGACATTCACCCCAACCCCGATATACTCAGTGTACCCCGACATTCACCCCATCCCGATATACTCACTGTATCCCGACAGCCACCGCATCCCGATATACTCACTGTACCCCGATATTCACCCCATCCCGATATACTGACTGTACCTCAACATTCACCCCACCCCCGATATACTCACTGTCCCTCGACATTCACCCCACCCCCTATATACTCACTGTACCCCGACATTCACCCCATCCCCGATATACTCACTGTCCCTCGACATTCACCCCACCCCCGATATACTCACTGTACCCCGACATTCACCCCATCCCCGATATACTCACTGTACCCCGACATTCACCCCATCCTGACATGCTCACTGTACCCCGACATTCACCCCATCCTGACATACTCACTGTACCCCGACATTCACCCCATCCCCGATATATTCACTGTACCCCGACATTCACCCCATCCCCGATATACTCACTGTGCACCGACATTCACCCCATCCCGATGTACTCACTGTCCCCCGACATTCACCCCATCTCCGATATACTCACTGTCCCCCGACATTCACTCCATCGCCGATATACTCACTGTACCCCGACATTCACCCCATCCCCGATATACTCACTGTACACTGACATTCACCCCATCCCCGATATACTCACTGTGCACCGACATTCACCCCATCCCGATGTACTCACTGTAACCCGACATTCACCCCATCCCTGATTTTCTCACTGTACCCCGACCTTCACCCCATCCTGATACACTCACTGTACCCCGACATTCACCCCATGCCCGATATACTCGCTGTACCCCGACATTCACCCCATCCCCGATATACTCACTGTACCCCGACATTCACCCCATCCCCGATATATTCACTGTACCCCGACATTCACCGCATCCCCGATATACTCACTGTGCACCGACATTCACCCCATCCCGATGTACTCACTGTAACCCGACATTTACCCCATCCCGATACACTCACTGTGCCCCGACTTTCACCCCATCCCCGATATACTCACTGTACCCCGACATCACCCCATCCCCGATATACTCATTGTACCCCGACATTCACCCCATCCCCGATATACTCACTGTACCCCGACATTCACCCCATCCCCGTTATACTCACTGTACACCGGCATTCACCCTATCCCCGATATACTCACTGTACCCCGACATTTCCCCCATCCCCGATATACTCTCTGTACCCCGACATTCACCCCATCCCGATATACTCACTGTACCCCGACATTCACCCCATCCCGATCTCCTCACTGTACCCCGACATTCACCCCATCCCCGATATACTCACTGTCCCCCGACATTCACCCCATCCCCGATTTTCTCACTGTCCCCCGACATTCACCCCATCCCTGATATACTCGCTGGAGTGACTGAATTTGCTCCAAGTCCCGTTCGCCCATTCCCTCCCGTTCTCGTTGACCTGTATTGGCAAGGCCTCCATTTTAAAATTCTCATCCTTGTTTTCAAATCCCTCCATGGCCTCTCTCCGTCCCTGTGTCTGAAACCGCCTACCACCCTCTGAGATCTCCGCGCTCCTGCCTCACTGACCGTTGCCATTTGCCCAGTTTTCATCATCCCTCCCACCTTTGGCGGCCGAGCCTTCACCTGCCTGGGTCCTAAGCTCTGGGATTCCCTCCCTCAACCTCTCCTCCCCTCAGCCTCTCTTTCTCTTCTTTTAAGACAACAACTGTTATTTACATCTCCGTAGCACCTTTAACATAGCAAAATGTCCCAAGGCACTTAACAAGAACATTATCTCTAAAACGTTTTGTTTATGAACCACGTAAGCAACTATTAGCAGAGTCATGGTCAAAGAGATCGGCTTTCAGAAGCATCTTAATGGAGGAGAGGCAAAAGAGATGGCAATGGAACAAGTAAAGAAATAAAAGATGGGTCTAGAGGAGGTGGAAATGACAATTTTTGGGAGAGAGAGTTCCAGATTTCCACTCCCCCTTGCATGAAGAAATGCTTCCTGACATCATCTCTGAATGGCCTGGTTCTTTTAGAATTAGAATTAGAACATTACAGCGCAGTACAGGCCCTTCGGCCCTCGATGTTGCGCCGACCTGTGAAACCATCTGACCTACACTATTCCATTTTCAGGTTCTGTCCCTTTGTTCTGGACTCTTCCCCCCACCATCTGCCCTATCAACTCCTTCAATCACCTTCAATACCTTGATTAGATCAAAAAGTTACACCCCCTAAACTCCTCGTCTTGCAACATGTTCCCATCAATTAACCCTCTCGGACTTTCCTGGCGTCTCCTGGGAAAGAAGGTTAAGCCTCAGCTAGCATTGGGGTGGTGCAGTGGTTAGCACCGCAGCTCCAGGGACCCGGGTTCAATTCTGGGTACTGCCTGTGTGGAGTTTGCAAGTTCTCCCTGTGTCTGCGTGGGTTTCCTCCGGGTGCTCCGGTTTCTCCCACCACCAAAAGACTTGCAGCTTGGTAGGTTAATTGGCCATTATAAATTGCCCCGAGTATCGGTCGGTGGTAGGGTAATATAGGGACAGGTGGGGATGTGGTAGGAATATGGGATTAGTGTAGGATTAGTATAAATGGGTGGTTGGTGGTCGGCACAGACTCGGTGGGCCGAAGGGCCTGTTTCAGTGCTGTATCTCTGAACTGAACTGAACATTCGGGGAGAATAATCCCACACCTTTTCCTGCCTGGTTTCGCTTCGACCCAGACTCGTGTCAAATAGCAGTGACTTAATGCTCGCAGGATGCAATGCAGTGAAACCAAGCTGCAGATGGTGTGGTTTCTGGGATGCAGAGGATTGTGGGTGTTGTAGTCGCCATTATTGACTGGGGTATTGTGCACCTGTGGTGAGCGGAGGAGGGATGGCTAGTGCTCAATAACCTGTATAGTTATTACATGGTGACCCATATGGTATATCGCATGGCAACGCATATGGTATATCGCATGGCAACACATACGGTATATCACACGGTGACCTGTACAGTATATCGCACGACAACCTACACAGTATATCATGACGCCTGCTATTGTATATTGCACAGGAACTTGTACGGTATACAGTGTATATCGCGTGGCGACCAGTATGGTATATTGTACAGTGTATGTTGCACGGCGATGGTATGGTATATCGCCCCCTCTCTGTTCCGAGGGGAGAGATGGGCCCTCTTGATCTATTCCTTTGGGTCAGTTCAGTGCATTAAGTAGTAGTTTGAGCAGCAGATCAGTCCCTCCCTATGCACGAACAGACGGGGAGGCTCCTAATTGAACCCGAGACTGAGTCATTGAACAGGCTGCCTGTTGCTGTGTGGCCTGTGTGAGTGTGTGTGTGTCGGGGGGAGATGAACTTGGGCCTCATACACATCATTGAAAGGTCATTCTGAAGATTTCCTCTCTTTTTCCAGCAAGGCGGGGAGAGTGTAGCAGGTAGTCTTAAAGGGGAAGTTTAACCAAAGCTGTCATATGATTTCTCCCGCACCCCTCACCACCAACATTTCTCTCCCTATTTTGTGAGTGTCTATTGGATTGCAAGCTTTGCACAAACTTCCCCTTTTGTTCCCCCGAAACTCCAAATCCCCAGTTTGCACCCGCTTCCTCCTCCGTGACTCAGTGGATGACACTTGCGCTTCTTAGTCAGAAGATTGTGGGCCAAGTTCCCAGACACTTAAGCATATAATCCAGGCGGACTGTCAGAGGGTCAGTACTGAGGGAGCACGGCACTGTTGGAGGGTCAGTACTGAGGCAGTGCGGCACTGTAGGAGCGTCAGTACTAAGGGAGATCCGCACGATGGGAGGGCCAGTAGTGAGGGAGTGCTCCACTGTCGGAGGGTCAGTACTTAGGGAGCGCTGCACTGTCGGAGGGTCAGTACTTAGGGAGCGCTGCACTGTCAGAGGGTCAGTACTGAGGGAGCGCTGCACTGTCGGAGGGTCAGTACTGAGGGAGCGCTGCACTGTCAGAGGGTCAGTACTGAGGGAGCGCTGCACTGTCGGAGGGTCAGTACTGAGGGAGCGCTGCACTGTCAGAGGGTCAGTCCTGAGGGAGCGCTGCACTGTCGGAGGGTCAGTACGGAGGGAGCGCTGCACTGTCGGAGGGTCAGTACTGAGGGAGCGCTCCACTGTCAGAGGGTCAGTACTGAGGGAGCGCTGCACTGTCAGAGGGTCAGTACTGAGGGAGCGCTGCACTGTCAGAGGGTCAGTACTGAGGGAGTGCTGCACTGTCGGAGGATCAGGACCGAGGGAGTGCTGCACTGTCAGAGGATCAGTCCTGAGGGAGCGCTGCACTGTCAGAGGGTCAGTCCTGAGGGAGCGCTGCACTGTCAGAGGGTCAGTACGGAAGGAGCGCTGCACTGTCGGAGGATCAGGACTGAGGGAGCGCTGCACTGTCGGAGGGTCAGTACTGAGGGAGCGCTGCACTGTCGGAGGGTCAGTACTGAGGGAGCGCTGCACTGTCGGAGGGTCAGTACTGAGGGAGCGCTGCACTGTCGGAGGGTCAGTACTGAGGGAGCGCTGCACTGTCGGAGGGTCAGTACTGAGGGAGCGCTGCACTGTCGGAGGGTCAGTACTGAGGGAGCGCTGCACTGTCAGAGGGTCAGTCCTGAGGGAGCGCTGCACTGTCGGAGGGTCAGTACTGAGGGAGCGCTGCACTGTCAGAGGGTCAGTCCTGAGGGAGTGCAGCACTGTCGGAGGGTCAGGACTGAGGGAGCACTGTACTGTCGGAGGATCAGGACTGAGGGAGCGCTGCACTGTCGGAGGGTCAGTACTGAGGGAGTGCTGCACTGTCGGAGGGTCAGTACGGAGGGAGCGCTGCACTGTCGGAGGGTCAGTACGGAGGGAGCGCTGCACTGTCGGAGGGTCAGTACTGAGGGAGTGCTGCACTGTCGCAGGCGCCTTCTTTCTAGTGAGAGGTTAAACCGAGGCCCCTTCTGCCCAGTCAGGTGGACGGAAAAACTCCCACGGCCACTATTGGAACAAGCAGATTCACTGGTAACTTTCAAAAGGGAATTGGAAAAATACTTGAAGGGGAGAAATTTAAAGGGCGATTGGGAAAGTGCAGGGAGTGTGGGACTCATTGAATGGCTCGACCAAAGTGCCGGCACACACACAGTGGGCTGAATGGCCCCCTGTGCTGTGTCATTGTGTGACTCACAGTCAACTCCACAGGGAGGTGAAGAGAATCAGTTGACTCATCGCACGCTCATTCCGGCCTCAGTGGTCTCTATTGATTCACAGCCCAAGTTGGGAGAGGAGAGGGAGATACTTTCATTCACAGGCCTGCTAATGTACTACTGCAGAGGGCGGATGTCATTCAGACAGACAGCCCTCCCATACATGCTGGGAGCACAAGAGCTGAAGGACCTGCGCTGGGGTGATGGGGCACATTTCACCAACCAGCCCAGTTTAGGGAGGAAAACTGGTCATGTGTGGGGAATATCCATCCCAGAGCTGGCCAGATTCAGAACGGGGAACTGGAAAAGTTAAGCAAGTCCGTGAAAGGTCATGTTGTGGTGTGTTTTCATTCTGTTTTTGTGACCAGGAGGAGGTTCCTGTAGTTAGTCAGAACAAGATGAGATTTGATTTCACCCGAAGCTCTGTACGTTCCCTTGCTCTCTGTACAATTGAAGCCCCTGAATGATATAATGAGGCGGGCAGCAAATATATACAACAATGGACACGTGGCGGTGAGCTTCAGGCAGGAATCTAATGGAAGGGTTTGGGTGGTTTATATATAGAATAACAGATACCCGGGAGTGAGCTACAGGCAGGAATCTAATCGAGGGGTTTGGGTGGTTTATATATAGAATAACAGATACCCGGGAGTGAGTTACAGACTGGAATCTAATCGAGGGGTTCGGGTGGTTTATATATAGAATAACGGATACCCGGGAGTGAGTTACAGACTGGAATCTAATCGAGGGGTTCGGGTGGTTTATATATAGAATAACAGATACCCGGGAGTGAGTTACAGACTGGAATCTAATCGAGGGGTTCGGGTGGTTTATATATAGAATAACAGATACCCGGGAGTGAGCTTCAGGCAGGAATCTAATGGAAGGGTTTGGGTGGTTTATATATAGAATAACAGATACCCGGGAGTGAGCTACAGGCAGGAATCTAATCGAGGGGTTTGGGTGGTTTATATATAGAATAACAGATACCCGGGAGTGAGCTACAGGCAGGAATCTAATCGAGGGGTTTGGGTGGTTTATATATAGAATAACAGATATCCGGGAGTGAGTTACAGACTGGAATCTAATGGAAGGGTTTGGGTGGTTTATATATAGAATAACAGATACCCGGGAGTGAGTTACAGACTGGAATCTAATCGAGGGGTTTGGGTGGTTTATATATAGAATAACAGATACCCGGGAGTGAATTACAGACTGGAATCTAATGGAAGGGTTTGGGTGGTTTATATATAGAATAACAGATACCCGGGAGTGAGCTACAGGCAGGAATCTAATGGAAGGGTTTGGGTGGTTTATATATAGAATAACAGATACCCGGGAGTGAGTTACAGACTGGAATCTAATGGAAGGGTTTGGGTGGTTTATATATAGAATAACAGATACCCGGGAGTGAGCTACAGGCAGGAATCTAATGGAAGGGTTTGGGTGGTTTATATATAGAATAACAGATACCCGGGAGTGAGTTACAGACTGGAATCTAATCGAGGGGTTTGGGTGGTTTATATATAGAATAACAGATATCCGGGAGTGAGTTACAGACTGGAATCTAATCGAGGGGTTCGGGTGGTTTACATATAGAATAACAGATACCCGGGAGTGAGTTACAGACTGGAATCTAATCGAGGGGTTCGGGTGGTTTATATATAGAATAACAGATACCCGGGAGTGAGTTACAGTCTGGAATCTAATCGAGGGGTTCAGGTGGTTTACATATAGAATAACAGATACCCGGGAGTGAGTTACAGTCTGGAATCTAATCGAGTGGTTCAGGTGGTTTACATATAGAATAACAGATACCCGGGAGTGAGTTACAGACTGGAATCTAATCGAGGGGTTCGGGTGGTTTATATATAGAATAACAGATACCCGGGAGTGAGTTACAGTCTGGAATCTAATCAAGGGGTTCGGGTGGTTTATATATAGAATAACAGATACCCGGGAGTGAGTTACAGGCTGGAATCTAATCGAGGGGTTCGGGGAGGTTTATATATAGAATAACAGATACCCGGGAGTGAGTTACAGGCTGGAATCTAATCGAGGGGTTCAATGGGTTTATGTATAGAATAACAGATACCTGGGAGTGAGTTACAGACTGGAATCTAATCGAGGGGTTCGGGTGGTTTATATATAGAATAACAGATACCCGGGAGTGAGTTACAGACTGGAATCTAATCGAGGGGTTCGGGTGGTTTGTATATAGAATAACAGATACTGGGGAGTGAGTTACAGGCTGGAATCTAATCGAGAGGTTCGGGTGGTTTATATATAGAATAACAGATACCCGGGAGTGAGTTACAGACTGGAATCTAATCGAGAGGTCCGGGTGGTTTATATATAGAATAACAGATACCCGGGAGTGAGTTACAGACTGGAATCTAATCGAGGGGTTTGGGTGTTTTATATATCGAATATCAGATACCCGGGAGTGAGTTACAGACTGGAATCTAATCGAGGGGTTCAGGTGATTTATATACAGAATAACAGATACCCGGGAGTGAGTTACAGGCTGGAATCTAATCGAGGGATTCGGGTGTTTTATATATAGAATAACAGATACCCGGGAGTGAGTTACAGACTGGAATGTAATCGAGGGGTTCGGGTGGTTTATATATAGAATAACAGATACTGGGGAGTGAGTTACAGACTGGAATCTAATCGAGGGTTTCGTGTGCTTTATATATAGAATAACAGATACCCGGGAGTGAGTTACAGGCTGGAATCTAATCGAGGGGTTCGGGTGGTTTATATATAGAATAACAGATACCCGGGAGTGAGTTACAGGCTGGAATCGAATCGAGGGGTTCGGGTGGTTTATATATAGAATAAAAGATACCCGGGAGTGAGTTACAGACTGGAATTTAATCGAGGGGTTCGGGTGGTTTATATTCAGAATAACAGATACCTGGGAGTGAGTTACAGACTGGAATCTAATTGAGGGGTTTGGGTGGTTTATGTATAGAATAACAGATACCCGGGAGTGAGTTACAGGCTGGAATCTAATCGAGGGTTTCGGGTGGCTTATATATAGAATAACAGATACCCGGGAGTGAGTTACAGGCTGGAATCTAATCGAGGGTTTCGGGTGGCTTATATATAGAATAACAGATACCCGGGAGTGAGTTACAGACTGGAATCTAATCGAGGGTTTCGGGTGGTTTATATATAGAATAACAGATACCCGGGAGTGAGTTACAGACTGGAATCTAATCGAGGGGTTCAGGTGGTTTATATATAGAATAACAGATACCCGAGAGTGAGTTACAGACTGGAATCTAATCGAGGTGTTCGGGTGGTTTATATATAGAATAACAGATACCCGGGAATGAGTTACAGACTGGAATCTAATCGAGGGGTTCGGGTGGTTTATATATAGAATAACAGATACCCGGGTGTGAATTACAGACTGGAATCTAATAGAGGGGTTTGGGTGGTTTATATATAGAATAACAGATACCCGGGTGTGAATTACAGACTGGAATCTAATAGAGGGGTTTGGGTGGTTTATATATAGAATAACAGATACCCAGGAGTGAGTTACAGACTGGTATCTAATCGAGGGGTTCGGGTGGTTTATATATAGAATAACAGATACCCGGGAGTGAGTTACAGACTGGAATCTAATAGAGGTGTTCGGGTGGTTTATATATAGAATAACAGATACCCGGGAGTGAGTTACAGACTGGAATCTAATCGAGGGGTTCGGGTGGTTTATATATAGAATAACAGATACCCGGGAGTGAGTTACAGGCTGGAATCTAATCGAGGGGTTCGAGTGTTTTTTATATGCAAGGTAAAGAATTCACCAGGGCTGTTTGAGTATATCTGGTAGATGTGCTCTCTAAGCAGGGTGTATCGTGTTTGGTGACAGACTGTGGATGAAGCTGTGCCGCTGGGCAGGGAGGGGTATCTTTTCAGATTGCTGAGCAAGTGAGAGTGACAAGCAAGCTGTGTGATAACTGAGCACTCTGACAAACCAGTGCACTCCCATGAAATCTCTCCATCTTGATGCGATTTCCATTTTTAACTGATCAGAAGCACAGCCGTGGATTCTGCCTCTTTCAAAGTCCCCAGGGCCTGAGATCAAAGTGTACTGAGTGACGCACAACACATCCCAGCTTCTGTCCAACCTCTGTTGCTGATTTCACGGCCCTGGACCATGTGCGTAACAGGGCACGGCATCTCCTGCATGGATTATAATGGCCATGCGCCACATGATACTTTGCTGCACAAAGCCTCTGCTCTAGCCCTGGCTCGGTTCAACCTCTCAGTCAGGTCAGGGAGGAGTGGGGTTCGACCCCCCCCCCCCCCCCACTCCAGGAATTAACCCCTGGCTCAGTGCTCTCTCACCCTCTCAGTCATCAGGGGTTCAATCCCCACTCTGGGAACTATCCCCTGGCTCATGCAAGCTCTCTCCCATCAGGGGCTTGGAGTCATGTGTCAAGCGGACGATGTTGCGAAGGGGGCAGCATACCGATGAGGGCGCCAAGCTTAGATTTGGGTTGCCGACCCTCCGGGATTGCCCTGGAGTCCCCAGGAATTCAAACTCGTCTCCAGGCCACTGCTGCAAATAACACAGAGCGTTCCAAATTTCACTGTCCTTTGTGTGAAGAAATGCTGCCTGACATCACCCCTAAATGGCCCGCCTCTAATTTTAAGGTTCTGTGCCCCTTGTTCTGGAATCTTCCCCCCCCACCAGAGGAAATAGTTTCTCTCTGTCGACCCTATCAAATCATTTTAAACCTCGATTAATTCACCCCACAATCGTCCAAACTTCAGGGAATACAAGCCTAGTCTATGAATCCCGTACTCCTGATTTAAGCCTTTTATCCCCAGGTATCATTCTGGTAAATCTGTCCTGCGCCCCCTCCAAAGCAGAGTCTATCCTTCTTTAAGCGCAGGGCCCAGAATTGAACACAGTTACTCCAGATGGGGACTGAGCAGAGCTCTGTACAGCTGTAACATAACTTCCCCCACCCCTGTGTATTCCAGCCCCGAAATAAAGGCCAACATTCCATTGGGCTTTGTTGGGGGGGGGCGGTTTCGCACTTATCAATCAGTAGCACAAATGGGAGATTGTTCTCCCTGCGGTGTAGCAGGGGCCACTGACGCACAGTACCGTGTCTTCCTCCTGTAACTCCTTCCTCTTCCCAAAGAGGAGAGATCCCTTGGGGGTGACAGGTCTGGGGAACTTGTTGCTGGCTTTGTTGGGGTTGGTGAGGGCAGAACTGTGTGTGGGGGCCGTCCCAACAAGCTGGACAACAGAAAAGGGGCGATGGGGGCAGATGGCTGTGCAGGTGTTGAGGCGAGATTAAGCACCCAGTATCTCCCAGGATGGTGTCCCAGACTTTGGTCAGGACTGCTTCAGTGCAGTAAGGAGGATCTGGAGGTGTTTGAGAGACAGATACTGAGCCGGGTGGCGGCGGGTTGGAGAAGCTCGTGAATATTGGAGCCAGGGCTGCAGTTAGCATCAAGTATTTGTCCAATTCCATTTTAAATCTGCTTCCACTGCCCTTCCAGCCAGTGCATTGCAGATCACAACAACTTGCTGCATAAACGCACTTCTCCTCATCTCCCCCTCTGGCCGATTACCTTAAATCTGTGACCTCTGGTTACCGACCCTCCTGCCAGTGGAAATAGTTTGTCCCTATCTATTCACTGGCATGGTCCTGTTACTGTGCTGTAAATGTTTTCAATGTTCAACCTAAACCCCTCATTCTCCTTCATGTGTTAATGCAGCTTCTGCTTTAAATGCATCTGTTATTCGCATCAACCCACTCCCTGTAGTTGCGAGTTCGCACCACTCTCTGGGTAAAGAAGTTTCTCCTAAATTCCCTATTGGATTTATTAAACACGTTACGACCAAGGTGGGAGGAGTGCACTGTCTTTTCTAGTTCCATTTCTCCACAGGTTGCAACATATATTTAAATGTTTACCCAGTTACCGATGCGGTCAATCGTAGACTGTACTCTTTATCCCAGAATAAAGTACACCAACCAGGTTTCCTTCATAAGCAGCAAAATTATCCGTTTATTATCAAACAAGACTTATCCAGTAACGAAGCAAAGCATTAACACACAGATTGAAATATGAAAGTTCCCTTTTTAATTTTCTCGCACACACACTGGAAAAATACAGAAATTCTCTTTGCGGAGGTCTGTTACAAAAAAAACCCAAAAAAGAATATTTTGGCCAAATACTTGCAAATTATTGAAGAATAAAAGAGAAGATGTGGAAAGATGTCAGTTGTCCCTTTTTGATCTGGCGTCCCAAATGCGCATAGAAGGCTGTCATTGAGACCTTTCTGGAGCAGTTCTTTTCAGGCGACGCTGAGGATCAGTTTGGCAGGCTTTTCAGGAGAAATGCAGCATGAGTTTCTCTATTTCTTCCACTTGATTCTCAGCAAGATCCCAAAGAGATGGAAGAGGATGAGCTGATGGTGGCTGCTGTCTTGGCTGGTTTTCTCCAACTGTCTTCAAAACAGCTCACGCCCCAACACTCTGTCCAAAGCGAAACCAAAAACAATATCTCAAGAATCAAGCCTCCTGACCCCTATAAATCTTGACCTGTCACTTCTCTGTAAACATCTTCCCCGGGTTGCCAAGGTTTCTGTTGTTTATTGCTTAAAGCACATGACTTCCAGCAAGGCTGTTTTTAAACAACATCTCAGTTTCCTTTCAATGAACTGTCAACAACAAATCAAAGTCCAGCTTCTATACAATCTTCAGCCTTCCAATGAACCCATCTGCACAATTTAAATACAAGTTCTCAAAAACATATAGTGAACAAAAAATATAGACGCACTTTCGTAGCAGTGACTCTCTTATACTGATAGCCCCCAGTTCTGTCTCCCCCACAAGTGGAAACATCTTCTCAACATCTACCCTTTCATAATAATAAAGACCTCTATCAGGTCACCCCTCAATCTTCCCTTATCTAGAGAAAAGAGTTCCCAGCCTGTTCAGTCCTCTGATAGTCAGAGCATCTCAGTTCTGGCATCATTCTAGTAATTTTTTTTTTGCACCTTCTCTGGTGCCTGTATATCCTTTTCGTAATATGTGGATCTAAACGGTGCCCAGTATTCCAAGTGCGGTCCAGCCAAGAATAAAAACAGAAAATGTTGGAAATACAGGGCATATCTGGCACCATCTGTGGACAGAGAAACGGAGTTCATGTTTCAGATCATTGTCCTTTCATCCACAGATGCTGCCTGACTGGCATTTCCAGCATTTTCTGTTTTTATTTCAGATTTCCAGCATCTACAGGATTTTGCTTTTCTAACAGTGGTCTAAGCGAGGTTAGGTGTGTGTGTGTGTGCGAGCG
Organism: Heterodontus francisci; assembly: GCF_036365525.1. NCBI lineage: Eukaryota > Metazoa > Chordata > Chondrichthyes > Heterodontiformes > Heterodontidae > Heterodontus > Heterodontus francisci. Next base: position 85,141 of record NW_027141634.1, on the reverse strand, counting down.
CGCGCGTGTGCAGGCGTGTGATGTGTCGATCCCCATCTCTGTGTGACACTGGGCTTGCTTTGTTTCGTGGGGCGGCGGGGCTGATCGTGCGTGGGAGGGTGAGGCGAGCCTGCGGCGGTCACACAGCAGCCCCCTTGTGTCCGGAGCTCCGTCAGCAGCAGCGAGGCTCCTTCTTTGGACTGGACGCAGGAAGCCAGCTCCTGCCGAACCGAAGAAGCCTCTGCAAGCATCCGACTGCCATGTGTCTTGACCCATGTGCCAGACAACATGCCGGTTATGTTCAATGTAACCACCGCAGTCTGCTCCTGGCCCAGTGGGTGGGATGGGAGGGGGTTAACAGTTCCCTTATCTCCTGGGGGGCGCAGGCTCCTTGGGCACCTAGGTTACTTATGAACTGAGAATGGTCACTTGGTTGAGTTCAGAGGGTTAGCAACAGCCGCCTATTTGACTGTGTAAGGCATCAAAGTCAAGCCTCATCCTGTCCTCACTCAGCACAAATACACACACCCTCATCCTTTAACCTCCCAGACTCAACTATTACAAGCCTCCCCCGGCCAGCATCCCACCATCCACCCTCCGTAAGCTTGAGCTCATCTGAAACTCTACTGCCCCGTATCCTAATTCACACCAATTCCCCTTCACGGCCCTTCCCACCGGGACCAAATGTGCTTACTGATCTACACTTGCTCCCAGTCCACCAACGTTACAAATTTCAAAACTCTCATCCTCATGTTCAATTCCCTCCATGGCCTCGCCCTTCACTATCTCTGTAACCTCCTCCAGCCCCTACAATCCTCCCTATCTCTAACCTCCTCCAGCCCATACAACCCTCCCTATCTCAGTAACCTCCTCCAGCCCCACAACCCTCCCCTTCTCTAACCTCCCCCAGCCCATACAACCCTCCCTTTCTCTGTAACCTCTTCCAGTCCCACAACCCTCCCTATCTCTAAATCATTAATGATTTAGATGAGGGAACTAAATGTAATATCTCCAAATTGGCAGATGACACAAAACTGGGTGGGAGGGTGAGTTGTGAGGAGGATGCAGAGAGGCTTCAGGGTGATTTGGACAAGTTGAGTGAGTGGCTAATGCATGGCAGATTCAGTATAATGTGGATAAATGTGAGGTTATCCACTTTGGTAGCAAAAACAGGAAGGCAGATTATTATCTGAACGGCTATAAACTGAGAGAGGGGAATATGCAGCGAGACCTGGGTGTTCTCGTACACCAGTCACTGAAGGTAAGCATGCAGGTGCAACAGGTGGTAAAAAGGGCAAATGATATGTTGGCCTTCATAGCGAGAGGATTCGAGTACAGGAGCAGGGATGTCTTGCTGCAATTATACAGGGCCTTGGTGAGGCCACACCTGGAATATTGTGTGCAGTTTTGGTCTCCTTATCTAAGGAAGGATGTTCTTGCCAATGAGGGAGTGCAGCGAAGGTTTACCAGACTGATTCCTGGGATGGCGGGACTGACGTATGAGGAGAGATTGAGTCGGTTAGGATTATATTCGCTGGAGTTCAGAAGAGTGAGGGGGGATCTCATAGAAACCTATAAAATTCTAACAGGACTTGACAGGGTAGATGCAGGAAGGATGATCCCATTGGTGGGGGAGTCCAGAACCAGGGGTCATAGTCTAAAGATGCGGGGTAAACCTTTCAGGACTGAGATGAGGAGAAATTTCTTCACCCAGAGAGTGGTGAACCTGTGGAATTCGCTACCACAGAAAGCAGTTGAGGCCAAAACATTGTATGTTTTCAAGAAGGAGTTAGATATAGCTCTTGGGGCGAAAGGGATCAAAGGATATGGGGGAATGCGGGAACAGGTTACTGAGTTGGATGATCAACCATGATCATAATGAATGGCAGAGCAGGCTTGAAGGGCCGAATGGCCTACTCCTCCTATTTTCTAAGTTTCTATCTCTGTGACCTCCTCCAGCCCCTACACCCTCCCTATCTCTGTAACCTCCTCCAGCTCCTACAACCCTCCCTATCTCTGTAACCTCCTCCAGCCCCTACAACCCTCCCTATCTCTATAACCTCCTCCAGCTCCTACACCCTCCCTATCTCTATAACCTCCTCCAGCTCCTACAACCCTCCCTATCTCTGTAACCTCCTCCGGCCCCTACACCCCTCCCTATCTCTATAACCTTCTCCAGCCCCTACACCCCTCCCTATCTCTGTAACCTCCTCCAGCTCCTACACCCTCCCTACCTCTGTAACCTCCTCCAGCCCCTACAACTCTCCCTATCTCTGTAACCACCTCCAGCTCCTACAACCCTCCCTATCTCTATAACCTCCTCCAGCTCCTACACCCTCCCTATCTCTATAACCTCCTCCAGCCCCTACATCCCTCCCTATCTCTATAACCTCCTCCAGCTCCTACACCCTCCCTATCTCTATAAACTCCTCCAGCCTCTACACCATCCCTATCTCTATAACCTCCTCCAGCTCCTACACCCTCCCTATCTCTATAACCTCCTCCAGCTCCTACAACCCTCCCTATCTCTATAACCTCCTCCAGCTCCTACAACCCTCCCTATCTCTATAACCTCCTCTAGCTCCTAGACCCTCCCTATCTTTATAACCTCCTCCAGCTCCTAGACCCTCCCTATCTCTATAACCTCCTCCAGCTCCTACACCCTCCCTATCTTTATAACCTCCTCCAGCTCCTAGACCCTCCCTATCTCTATAACCTCCTCCAGCTCCTAGACCCTCCCTATCTCTATAACCTCCTCCAGCTCCTACACCCTCCCTATCTCTATAACCTCCTCCAGCTCCTACACCCTCCCTATCTCTATAACCTCCTCCAGCTCCTACACCCTCCCTATCTCTATAACCTCCTCCAGCTCCTACACCCTCCCTATCTCTATAACCTCCTCCAGCTCCTACACCCTCCCTATCTCTATAACCTCCTCCAGCCCCTACAACCCTCCCTATCTCTATAACCTCCTCCAGCCCCTACAACCCTCCAAGATCTCTGAGCTCCTCTAATTCCGGCCTCTTGCACATCCCGATTCCCACTGCTCCACCATTGGTGGCCGTGCCTTCAGCTGCCTGGGCCCTAAGCTCTAGAATTCTCTCCCTAAACCTCTCCGCCTTTCTATTCAAAACACTGCTGAAAACCTCACTCTTTGACCCAGCTTTTGGTCACCTGACCTAATATCGCCTTACGTGCATCGGTGTCCAGTTTTGTTTGGTAACGCTCTTGCAAAGCATCTTGGGGTGTTTTCCTACATTAAGGGCGCTATTTAAATGCAAATTGCTGAGAAAAAAAAATTGAAGGGTATGTTAATGGGGTGAGATGAAGGAAATAGGAGGGGGCTTGTGTGAAGTGTAAGTACTGGCACAGATTAGTTGGGCCGAATGCCCTGTTCCTTTGCAGTAATTCTAGATAATAACCCCATAATCTTCAGTTCACCTTGCGCCTACACCCCCTTCCCCCACCACTTCCCCCACTGAGAATCTTCATCTCAGCTCCTTAACTAATTGGGATTTGGAAGCTGCTTGCAGATATCGCTGGTTAGCAGTTGCCCAACTCACAGACCACCTTAAAGCTGCCACAGAAAGACTTTAATTGCTGTTGTCTTTAATGTACGTAACTGTCTAATGACAGGGCCTTTGGAAACCAGTGGCAACCAGCAGCCCTCAGAACAACCTCACAATGAGAGTACGTCAGACTTGCTGCTCGCTATTGCGGAGTGGAGAGCTGAGCTGTTTTGTCTCTCGATCTCGTACTCCTGCGAGCGGGACTGTCAAGTGTCTGATTACAAGTGCGCACAGGCACCGTTATAAATAGAGACGAGGCCAGGAAGGAGGCTCTCAGGCAGACTGTTGCCCCCGGCGACAGGTTGCCAAGTTACTGCACTAAAGCGGTGATGAGAGGTGGTAGGGGGGTGCAGGGGGATGTGGGAAGAACATGGCAGCTTCCAGGTGGGACTTGTGAACAATTGAGTGACATGAGGTTCCTGCTGGAATACAAGGAGACCAGGCACCGCACAAATAATACAGGTTAATGGCAGTTAGCATAATGAAAACACTGTGTGTTCATAACTGACTGTACAGTCCCCTGTATTTATACCTGACTAATACACTGTCCCACATGTTTATACCTGACCAATACACTGTCCCACATGTTTGTAACTGACTGGTACACAGTCCCTGTGTTTATACTTGACCAATACACTGTCCCACATGTTCGTAACTGACTGGTACACAGTCCCTGTGTTTATACCTGACCAATACACAGTCCTACATGTTTATACCTGACTGATACACAGTCCCACATGTTTATACTTGACTGATATACAGGACTATATCTCCAACACAGAAGTCCTTGAAGCGGCCAACATCCCCAGCTTATACACCCTACTGAGTCAGCGGCGCTTGAGATGGCTTGGCCATGTGAGCCGCATGGAAGATGGCAGGATCCCCAAAGACACATTGTACAGCGAGCTCGCCACTGGTATCAGACCCACCGGCCGTCCATGTCTCCGTTATAAAGACGTCTGCAAACGCGACATGAAATCGTGTGACATTGATCACAAGTCATGGGAGTCAGTTGCCAGCATTCGCCAGAGCTGGCGGGCAGCCATAAAGACAGGGCTAAATTGTGGCGAGTCGAAGAGACTTAGTAGTTGGCAGGAAAAAAGACAGAGGCGCAAGGGGAGAGCCAACTGTGCAACAGCCCCAACAAACAAATTTCTCTGCAGCACCTGTGGAAGAGCCTGTTACTCCAGAATTGGCCTTTATAGCCACTCCAGGCGCTGCTTCACAAACCACTGACCACCTCCAGGCGCGTATCCATTGTCTCTCGAGATAAGGAGGCCCAAAGAAGATATACAGTCTTACATGTTTATACTTGACTGATCCACAGTCCCCTGTATTAATACCTGACTGATACACCGTCCCACATGTTTATACCTGACCAATACACTGTCCCATGTGTTCATAACTGACTGGTATGCAGTCCCACGTGTTTATACCTGACTACTACACAGTACCACACGTTTATACCTGATTGATACACAGTCCCACATGTTTATACCTGACCAATACACTGTTCCATGTGTTCATAACTGACTGGTACACAGTCCCACACCTTTATACCTGACTGGTACACAGTCTCACACCTTTATACCTGACTGGTACACAGTCCCACACCTTTATACCTGACTGGTACACAGTCCCACACCTTTATACCTGACTGGTACACAGTCCCACACCTTTATACCTGACTGGTACACAGTCCCACACCTTTATACCTGACTGGTACACAGTCCCACACCTTTATACCTGACTGGTACACAGTCCCACACCTTTATACCTGACTGGTACACAGTCCCACACCTTTATACCTGACTGGTACACAGTCCCACACCTTTATACCTGACTGGTACACAGTCCCACACCTTTATACCTGACTGGTACACAGTCCCACACCTTTATACCTGACTGGTACACAGTCCCACACCTTTATACCTGACTGGTACACAGTCCCACACCTTTATACCTGACTGGTACACAGTCCCACACCTTTATACCTGACTGGTACACAGTCCCACACCTTTATACCTGACTGGTACACAGTCCCACATGTTTATACCTGATTGATACACAGTCCCAAAAATTACAAAATGACGACACTTCAGATAGTACCTCATTGGCTGTGAAATGCTTTGGGATATCCTGAGGTTGTGAAAGGCCTTGTATAAGCAGGAATCTTTCCTTCCGTTTCGCAGTCGAGCATCCCAAAGTGGTTCACAGGAGCGATTAGCACATGAGGAGAAATTAGGATAGGTGACCAGAACCTTGGTCGTAGAGGTTTGACGGAGAATCTTAAAGGAGGAGAGACAGGTAGAGAGGCGAAGCAGTTCAGGGAAGGAATTCCAGAGAAGGCGTTGGTAGTGTAGATAGAGAGAAACTATTTCCTCTGGTGGGGGGAGAGTCCAGAACAAGGGGACAGAACCTGAAAATTAGAGGCGGGCCATTCCGGGGTGATGTCAGGAAGCATTTCTTCACACAAAGGGCAGTGGGAATCTGGAACTCTCATCCCCAAAAAAGCTGTTGAGGGGGGGGTCCATTGAAGCTTTTCAAGACTGAGATTGATCATTTTTGTTGAGTGTGGGTTTTCGAGGATATAAAACCAAGGCGGTGGAATGGAGTTGAGGTGCAGGTCAGCCAGAAGTTAATTGAATAGTTTAACAGAATTGAGGGGCTGAATGGCCTCTTCCTGTTTCATGTGTAACAGTCTCAAGGGGCTGAGTAGCCTCCTCCTGCTCCTGTGTAACATTCTCGAGGGGCTGAATGGCCTCCTCCTGCTCCTGTATAACAGTCTCGAGGGGCTGAATGGCCTCCTCCTGCTCCTTTGTAACAGTCTCGAGGGGCTGAATGGCCTCCTCCTGCTACTGTGTAACAGTCTCGAGGGGCTGAATGGCCTCCTCCTGTTCCTGTGTAACAGTCTCGAGGGGCTGAATGGCCTCCTCCTGTTCCTGTGTAACAGTCTCGAGGGGCTGAATGGCCTCCTCCTGCTCCTGTGTAACAGTCTCGAGGGGCTGAATGGCCTCCTCCTGCTCCTGTGTAACAGTCTCGAGGGGCTAAATGGCCTCCTCCTGCTCCTGTATAACAGTCTCGAGGGGCTGAATGGCCTCCTCCTGCTCCTGTGTAACGTTCTCAAGGGGCTAAATGGCCTCCTCCTGCTCCTGTATAACAGTCTCGAGGGGCTGAATGGCCTCCTCCTGCTCCTGTGTAATGTTCTCGAGGGGCTGAATGGCCTCCTCCTGCTCCTGTATAACAGTCTCGAGGGGCTGAATGGCCTCCTCCTGCTCCTGTGTAACGTTCTCAAGGGGCTAAATGGCCTCCTCCTGCTCCTGTATAACAGTCTCGAGGGGCTGAATGGCCTCCTCCTGCTCCTGTGTAATGTTCTCGAGGGGCTGAATGGCCTTCCATTATGTCTAATGCTCCAAAAAGTTGGAAACTTGCAAGTTCCCCAGTTTGAAGGCCTGGGATGGGAGGAGAGATGGCTGATCCTGAGGCCAAGTGCATTTCTCTCTCTGAGGCAGGTAGGCAAATGTGGGGTAGGGAGGCAGTGTGCTAGGGGCTGGCACTCCTAGGAGAGAGGAGCTGGGGAGGTTTGCAGGCACCGTGCTCCCTGCTCCTTGGGTACCCTTTAAGCAGCCAGTGAGTTCTTTGATGGGGTGTCAGGTGAGAGTGCCATCTGTCCACTTGTTTATGCTGATGATTCTGCACCCCTCCAGTACCAAATTTATAAACCAGGAGACCAGTGCAAGCTCCCCCGAGGTAAGGTGCAGGGTCCCAGGCGTGTGCGATGGGACACAGGGGAGAAGGGGTGAGCTGCCTGAATGTGCATATCCGGTGGATGCAGAGGCCTCCTCCCAGTAGGAGTAGGAGGAGATTCTGCAGTGACGATCACTGCCGATTTCTGTGCTGTGATTGCAGCAGGTCAGGACAGAGCAGAACCAGAGCACCTCCTGCTGACGATTCCATGCCACTGCCGTGTCTGAGACTGCTGTGTAAAATTCTGCTTCCTCTCACTTCTCCCCCTCAAACTCGCTCTCTGTATTTTTTTAATGCACCGCAGGGTAAAACATAAATGTGGCTTGAATTGATATTTGCCCCATTCCCTCACCAATAGCACCAACTCACACTGGGGTACAGGTTCCACACACACTGACTCTCACTGGGGTACAGGTTCCACACACACTGACTCTCACTGGGGTACGGGATCCACAGGCACTGACTCTCACTGGGGTACGGGATCCACAGGCACTGACTCTCACTGAGGTACAGGTTCCACAGATACTGACTCTCACTGGGGTACGGGTTCCACACACACTGACTCTCACTGAGGTACAGGTTCCACAGATACTGACTCTCACTGGGGTACGGGTTCCACACACACTGACTCTCACTGGGGTACGGGTTCCACACACACTGACTCTCACTGAGGTACAGGTTCCACAGATACTGACTCTCACTGGGGTACGGGTTCCACACACACTGACTCTCACTGGGGTACGGGTTCCACACACACTGACTCTCACTGGGGTACGGGTTCCACGCACACTGACTCTCACTGGGGTACAGGTTCCACACACACTGACTCTCACTGGGGTACGGGTTCCACGCACACTGACTCTCACTGGGGTACGGGTTCCACGCACACTGACTCTCACTGGGGTACGGGTTCCACACACACCAACTCTCACTGGGGTACGGGTTCCACAGGCACTGACTCTCACTGGGGTACGGGTTCCACTGACACTGACTCTCACTGGGGTACTGATTCCACACACACTGACTCTCACTGGGGTACTGGTTCCACACACACTGACTCTCACTGGGGTACGGGTTCCACACACACTGACTCTCACTGGGGTACGGGTTCCACGCACACTGACTCTCACTGGGGTACGGGTTCCACGCACACTGACTCTCACTGGGGTACGGGTTCCACACACACCGACTCTCACTGGGGTACGGGTTCCACACACACCGACTCTCACTGGGGTACGGGTTCCACGCACACTGACTCTCACTGGGGTACGGGTTCCACACACACTGACTCTCACTGGGGTACGGGATCCACAGGCACTGACTCTCACTGGGGTACGGGATCCACAGGCACTGACTCTCACTGAGGTACAGGTTCCACAGATACTGACTCTCACTGGGGTACGGGTTCCACACACACTGACTCTCACTGAGGTACAGGTTCCACAGATACTGACTCTCACTGGGGTACGGGTTCCACACACACTGACTCTCACTGGGGTACGGGTTCCACACACACTGACTCTCACTGGGGTACGGGTTCCACGCACACTGACTCTCACTGGGGTACAGGTTCCACACACACTGACTCTCACTGGGGTACGGGTTCCACGCACACTGACTCTCACTGGGGTACGGGTTCCACGCACACTGACTCTCACTGGGGTACGGGTTCCACACACACCAACTCTCACTGGGGTACGGGTTCCACAGGCACTGACTCTCACTGGGGTACGGGTTCCACTGACACTGACTCTCACTGGGGTACTGATTCCACACACACTGACTCTCACTGGGGTACTGGTTCCACACACACTGACTCTCACTGGGGTACGGGTTCCACACACACTGACTCTCACTGGGGTACGGGTTCCACGCACACTGACTCTCACTGGGGTACGGGTTCCACGCACACTGACTCTCACTGGGGTACGGGTTCCACACACACCGACTCTCACTGGGGTACGGGTTCCACAGGCACTGACTCTCACTGGGGTACGGGTTCCACACACACCAACTCTCACTGGGGTACGGGTTCCACAGGCACTGACTCTCACTGGGGTACGGGTTCCACACACACCGACTCTCACTGGGATACGGGTTCCACACACACTGACTCTCACTGGGGTACTGGTTCCACACACACTGACTCTCACTGGGATACGGGTTCCACACACACTGACTCTCACTGGGGTACGGGCTCCACACACACTGACTCTCACTGGGGTACGGGTTCCACTGACACTGACTCTCACTGGGGTACGGGTTCCACACACACTGACTCTCACTGGGGTACGGGCTCCACACACACTGACTCTCACTGGGGTACGGGTTCCACTGACACTGACTCTCACTGGGGTACTGGTTCCACACACACTGACTCTCACTGGGATACGGGTTCCACACACACTGACTCTCACTGGGGTACGGGTTCCACACACACTGACTCTCACTGGGGTACAGGTACCACACACACTGACTCTCACTGGGGTACGGGTTCCACACACACTGACTCTCACTGGGGTACAGGTACCACACACACTGACTCTCACTGGGGTACTGGCTCCACACACACTAACTCTCACTGGGATACGGGTTCCACACACACTGACTGTCACTGGGGTATGGGTTCTGCACACACTGACTCTCACTGGGGTACGGGTTCCACACACACTGACTCTCACTGGGTTCGGGCTCCACACACACTGACTCTCACTGGGGTATGGGCTCCACACACACTGACTCTCACTGGGGTATGGGTTCCACACACACTGACTCTCACTGGGGTACGGGTTCCACACACACTGACTCTCACTGGGGTACGGGTTCCACACACACTGACTCTCACTGGGGTACGGGTTCCACACACACTAACTCTCACTGGGGTACGGGTTCCACACACACTGACTCACTGGGGTACGGGTTCCACACACACTGACTCTCACTGGGGTACGGGTTCCACACACACTGACTCTCACTGGGGTACGGGTTTCACACACACTGACTCTCACTGGGGTACGGGTTCCACACACACTGACTCTCACTGAGGTACGGGTTCCACACACACTGACTCTCACTGGGGTACGGGTTCCACACACACTGACTCTCACTGGGGTACGGGTTCCACACACACTGACTCTCACTGAGGTACGGGTTCCACACACACTGACTCTCACTGGGGTACGGGTTCCACACACACTGACTCTCACTGGGGTACGGGTTTCACACACACTGACTCTCACTGGGGTACGGGTTCCACACACACTGACTCTCACTGAGGTACGGGTTCCACACACACTGACTCTCACTGGGGTACGGGTTCCACACACACTGACTCTCACTGGGGTACGGGTTTCACACACACTGACTCTCACTGGGGTACGGGTTCCACACACACTGACTCTCACTGGGGTACGGGTTCCACACACACTGACTCTCACTGGGGTACGGGTTCCACACACACTGACTCTCACTGGGATACGGGTTCCACACACACTGACTCTCACTGGGGTACGGGTTCCACACACACTGACTCTCACTGGGGTACGGGTTCCACACACACTGACTCTCACTGGGGTACGGGTTCCACACACACTGACTCTCACTGGGGTACGGGTTCCACACACACTGACTCTCACTGGGGTACAGGTACCACACACACTGACTCTCACTGGGGTACTGGCTCCACACACACTGACTCTCACTGGGGTACTGGTTCCACACAGACTGACTCTCACTGGGATACGGGTTCCACACACACTGACTGTCACTGGGGTACGGATTCTGCACACACTGACTCTCACTGGGTTCGGGCTCCACACACACTGACTCTCACTGGGGTACGGATTCTGCACACACTGACTCTCACTGGGTTCGGGTTCCACACACACTGACTCTCACTGGGATACGGGTTCCACACACACTGACTCTCACTGGGGTACGGATTCTGCACACACTGACTCTCACTGGGTTCGGGCTCCACACACACTGACTCTCACTGGGGTACGGGTTCCACACACACTGACTCTCACTGGGGTACGGGTTCCACACACACTGACTCTCACTGGGGTAAGGGTTCCACACACACTGACTCTCACTGGGGTACGGGTTCCACACACACTGACTCTCACTGGGGTATGGGTTCCACACACACTGACTCTCACTGAGGTACAGGTTCCACAGATACTGACTCTCACTGGGGTACTGGTTCCACACACACAGACTCTCACTGGGATACGGGTTCAACACACACTGACTCTCACTGGGGTACGGGTTCCACACACACTTACTCTCACTGGGGTACGGGTTCCACACACACTGACTCTCACTGGGGTACAGGTACCACACACACTGACTCTCACTGGGATACGGGTTCCGCACACACTGACTGTCACTGGGGTACGGGTTCTGCACACACTGACTCTCACTGGGTTCGGGTTCCACACACACTGACTCTCACTGGGATACGGGTTCCACACACACTGACTGTCACTGGGTACGGGTTCTGCACACACTGACTCTCACTGGGTTCGGGTTCCACACACACTGACTCTCACTGGGGTACGGGTTCCACACACACTGACTGTCACTGGGGTACGGGTTCTGCACACACTGACTCTCACTGGGTTCGGGCTCCACACACACTGACTCTCACTGGGGTAAGGATTCCACACACACTGACTCACTGGGGTACGGGTTCCACACACACTGACTCTCACTGGGGTACGGATTCCACACACACTGACTCTCACTGGGGTAAGGATTCCACACACACTGACTCTCACTGGGGTACGGATTCCATACACACTGACTCTCACTGGGGTACGGGTTCCACACACACTGACTCTCACTGGGGTACGGGTTCCACACACACTGACTCTCACTGGGGTACGGGTTCCACACACACTGACTCTCACTGGGGTACGGGTTCTGCACACACTGACTCTCACTGGGTTCGGGTTCCACGCACACTGACTCTCACTGGGGTACGGGCTCCACACACACTGACTCTCACTGGGGTACGGGTTCCACACACACTGACTCTCACTGGGGTACGGGATCCACAGGCACTGACTCTCACTGGGTACAGGTTCCACAGACACTGACTCTCACTGGGTGCAGGTTCCACAGACACTGACTCTCACTGGGGTACAGGTTCCACACACACTAACTCTCACTGGGGTACGGGTTCCACACACAATGACTCTCGGTGGGTAACAGGTTCCACAGACACTGACTGTCACTGGGATACTCTCTCTCTGTCTCTGCCTCAGTGTCTGTCTCACTCTCTCTCTGTGCCTGAGTGTCTCTCTCTTCCCACGTCTCTCTCCCTCCCTCTCTCTCTCCCTGAGTGTGTGTCTCTGCCTGAGCGTCTCTCTCTCTCTCTCTGTCTCTACCTGAGTGTCTCTCTCTCGCTCTGCCTGAGTGTCTGCTCTCTATCTCTGCCTGAGTGTCTCTCTCTCTCTCTCTCTCTGCCTGAGTGTCTCTCTCTCTCTCTGTCTCTACCTGAGTGTCTCTCTCTCTCGCTCTGCCTGAGTGTCTGCTCTCTATCTCTGCCTGAGTGTCTCTCTCTCTCTCTCTCTGCCTGAGTGTCTCTCTCTCTCTCTCTCTGCCTGAGTGTCTCTCTCTCTCTCTCTCTCTGCCTGAGTGTCTCTCTCTCTCTGCCTGAGTGTCTCTCTCTCTCTCTTTCTGCCTGAGTGTCTCTCTCTCTCTGTGCCTGAGTGTCTCTCTCTTTCTCTCTCTGCCTGAGTGTCTCTCTCTCTCTGTGCTTGAGTGTCTCTCTCTTTCTCTCTCTGCCTGAGTGACTCTCTCTCTCTGTGCCTGAGTGTCTCTCTCTTTCTCTCTCTGCCTGAGTGTCTCTCTCTTTCTCTCTCTGCCTGAGTGTCTCTCTCTTTCTCTCTCTGCCTGAGTGTCTCTTTCTCTCTCTGCCTGAGTGTCTCTTTCTCTCTCTGCCTGAGTGTCTCTCTCTCTCTCTCTCTGCCTGAGTGTCTCTCTCTCTCTCTCTCTGCCTGAGTGTCTCTCTCTCTCTCTCTCTGCCTGAGGGTCTCTCTCTCTCTCTTTCTGCCTGAGTGTCTCTCTCTCTCTGTGCCTGAGTGTCTCTCTCTTTCTCTCTCTGCCTGAGTGTCTCTCTCTCTCTGTGCTTGAGTGTCTCTCTCTTTCTCTCTCTGCCTGAGTGACTCTCTCTCTCTGTGCCTGAGTGTCTCTCTCTTTCTCTCTCTGCCTGAGTGTCTCTCTCTTTCTCTCTCTGCCTGAGTGTCTCTCTCTTTCTCTCTCTGCCTGAGTGTCTCTTTCTCTCTCTGCCTGAGTGTCTCTTTCTCTCTCTGCCTGAGTGTCTCTCTCTCTCTCTCTCTGCCTGAGTGTCTCTCTCTCTCTCTCTCTGCCTGAGTGTCTCTCTCTCTCTCTCTCTGCCTGAGGGTCTCTCTATTTCTCTCTCTGCCTGAGTGTCTCTCTCTCTCTCTCTCTGCCTGAGTGTGTGTCTCTCTCTCTCTCTGCCTGAGTGTCTCTCTCTTTCTCGCTCTGCCTGAGTGTCTCTCTCTCTCTCGCTCTGCCTGAGTGTCTCTCTCTCGCTTTGCCTGAGTGTTTCTCTCTCTCTCTCTCTCTCTCTGCCTGAGTGTCTCTCTATTTCTCTCTCTGCCTGAGTGTCTCTCTCTCTCTGCCTGACTGTCTCTCTCTCTCTCTCTCTCTGCCTGAGTGTCTCTCTCTTTCTCTCTCTGCCTGAGTGTCTCTCTCTTTCTCTCTCTGCCTGAGTGTCTCTCTCTCTCTCTCTGCCTGAGTGTCTCTCTCTCGCTCTGCCTCAGTGTCTCTCTCTCTCTTTCTCTTTGCCTGAGTGTCTCTCTCTCTCTCTGCCTGAGTGTCTCTCTCCCTCTCTCTCTGCCTGAGTGTGTCTCTCTCGCTCTGCCTCAGTGTCTCTCTCTCTCTCTCTGCCTGAGTGTCTCTCCCTCACTCTCTGTGCCTGAGTGTCTCTCTCTCTGTGCCTGAGTGTCTGTCTCTCTTTCTCTCTCTCTCTGCCTGAGTGTGTCTCTCCCTCTCTCTCTGCCTGAGTGTCTCTCTCTCGCTCTGCCTCCGTGTCTCTCTCTCTCTCTCTGCCTGAGTGTCTCTCTCTCTCTCTCCATCTGCCGGAGTGTCTCTCTCTCTCTCTGCCTGAGTGTCTCTCCCTCACTCTCTGTGCCTGAGTGTCTCTCTCTCTCTCTCTCTGCCTGAGTGTCTGTCTGTCTCTCTCTCTCTCTGCCTGAGTGTGTCTCTCTCTCTGTGCCTGAGTGTCTCTCCATCTCTCTGTGCCTGAGTGTGTCTCTCTCTCTCTGCCTGAGTGTCTCTCCCTCTCTCTCTCTCTGCCTCTCTGTCTCTGCCTGAGTGTCCGTGTCTCTGCCTGAGTGTCTCTCTCTCTCTCTGTCTCTACCTGAGTGTCTCTCTCTCTCTCTGTCTCTGCCTGAGTGTGTCTCTCTCTCTCTGTCTCTACCTGAGTGTCTCTCTCTCGCTCTGCCTGAGTGTCTCTCTCTATCTCTGCCTGAGTGTCTCTCCCTCTCTCTCTCTCTCTGCCTGAGTGTCTCTCTCACTCTGCCTGAGTGTCTCTCTCTCTCTCTCTGCCTGAGTGTCTCTCTCTTTCTCTCTGCCTGAGTGTCCCTCTCGCTCTGCCTGAGTGTCTCTCTCTCTCACTCTGCCTGAGTGTCTCTCTCTCTCTCTGTCTGCCTGAGTGTCTCTCTCTTTCTCTCTCTGCCTGAGTGTCTCTCTCTCTCTCTCTCTGCCTGAGTGTCTCTCTCTCTCTGTGCCTGAGTGTCTCTATCTTTCTCTCTCTGCCTGAGTGTCTCTATCTTTCTCTCTCTGCCTGAGTGTCTCTCTCTTTCTCTCTCTCTGCCTGAGTGTCTCTCTCTCTCTCACTCTGCCTGAGTGTCTCTCTCTCTCTGCCTGAGTGTCTCTCTCTCTCTGTGCCTGAGTGTCTCTCTCTCTCTCTCTCTCTGCCTGAGTGTCTCTCTCTCTCTGTGCCCGAGTGTCTCTCTCTCTCCCTCTCTGCCTGAGTCTCTCTCTCCTCTGTGCCTGTGTTTGTCTCTCTCTCTCTGCCTGTGTGTGTGTGTGTCTCTCTCTCTCTCTATCTCTGCCTGAGTGTCTCTCTCTCTCTCTCTCTCTCTGCCTGAGTGTGTCTCTCTCTCTCTCCCTGCCTGAGTGTCTCTCTCTCTCTCTGCCTGAGTGTGTGTGTCTCTCTCTCTCTCTGCCTGAGTGTCTCTCTCTCACTCTGCCTGAGTGTCTCTCTCTCTCTCTGCCTGAGTGTCTCTCTCTCTCTCTCTGCCTGAGTCTCTCTCTCTCTCTCTCTCTCTCTCTCTGCCTGAGTGTCTCTCTCTCTCTCTGCCTGAGTGTCTCTCTCTCTCTCTGCCTGAGTGTCTCTCTCTCTCTGCCTGAGTGTCTATCTCTCTCTGTGCCTGAGTGTCTCTCTCTCTCTGCCTGAGTGTCTCTCTCTCTCTGCCTGAGTGTCTCTCTCTCTGCCTGAGTGTCTCTCTCTCTGTGCCTGAGTGTCTCTTTCTCTCTGCCTGAGTGTCTCTCTCTCTGTGCCTGAGTGTTTGTCTCTCTCTGCCTGAGTGTTTGTCTCTCTCTGCCTGAGTGTGTCTCTCTCTCTCTCTGCCTGAGTGTGTCTCTCTCTCTCTCTGCCTGAGTGTGTCTCTCTCTCTCTTCCTGAGTGTCTCTCTCTCTCTGCCTGAGTGTCTCTCTCTTTCTCTGCCTGAGTGTCTCTCTCTCTCTCTGCCTGAGTGTCTCTTTCTCTGCCTGAGTGTGTGTCTCTCTCTCTGCCTGAGTGTGTGTCTCTCTCTCTCTCTCTGCCTGAGTGTGTCTCTCTCTGCCTCAGTGTCTCTCTCTGTCTCTGCCCGAGTGTCTCTCTCTCTGCCTCAGTGTCTCTCTCTCTCTCTCTCTGCCCGAGTGTCTGTCTCTCTCTCTGCCTGAGTGTTTCTCTCTCTCTCTGCCTGAGTGTCTCTCTCTCTCTCTCTCTGCTCGAGTGTCTCTTTCTCTCTCTCTCTGCCTGAGTGTCTCTCTCTCTCTCTCTCTGCTCGAGTGTCTCTTTCTCTCTCTCTCTGCCCGAGTGTCTCTCTCTCTCTCTGCCTGAGTGTGTGTCTCTCTCTCTCTCTCTCTCTGCCTGAGTGTGTCTCTCTCTGCCTCAGTGTCTCTCTCTCTCTCTGCCCGAGTGTCTCTCTCTCTCTCTGCCCGAGTGTCTCTCTCTCTGCCTCAGTGTCTCTCTCTCTCTCTGTGCCTGAGTGTCTCTCTCTCTCTGTGCCTGAGTGTCTCTCTCTCTCTGCCTGAGTGTCTCTCTCTCTCTCTCTCTGCCTGAGTGTCTCTCTCTCTCTCTCTGCCTGAGTGTCTCTCTCTCTCTCTCTGCCTGAGTGTCTCTCTCTCTCTCTCTGCCTGAGTGTCTCTCTCTCTCTGCCTGAGTGTCTCTCTCTCTCTCTGCCTGAGTGTCTATCTCTCTCTGTGCCTGAGTGTCTATCTCTCTCTGTGCCTGAGTGTCTCTCTCTCTCCGCCTGAGTGTCTCTCTCTCTGTGCCTGAGTGTCTCTCTCTCTCTCTCTGCCTGAGTGTGTGCCTCTCTCTCTTCCTGAGTGTGTGTCTCTCTCTCTTCCTGAGTGTCTCTCTCTCTCTCTGCCTGAGTGTCTCTCTCTCTCTCTGCCTGAGTGTCTCTCTCTTTCTCTGCCTGAGTGTCTCTCTCTTTCTCTGCCTGAGTGTCTCTCTCTTTCTCTGCCTGAGTGTCTCTCTCTCTCTCTGCCTGAGTGTCTCTTTCTCTGCCTGAGTGTCTCTCTCTCTCTCTCTGCCTGAGTGTCTCTCTCTCTCTCTGCCTGAGTGTCTCTCTCTCTGCCTGAGTGTGTGTGTCTCTCTCTTTATGAGTGTCTCTTTCTCTCTGCCTGAGAGTGTGTCTCTCTCTCTGCTGAGTGTGTCTCTCTCTCTCTCTCTCTGCCCGAGTGTCTCTCTCTCTGCCTCAGTGTCTCTCTCTCTCTCTCTCTGCCCGAGTGTCTGTCTCTCTCTCTGCCTGAGTGTCTCTCTCTCTCTCTCTCTGCTCGAGTGTCTCTTTCTCTCTCTCTCTGCCCGAGTGTCTCTCTCTCTCGTTGCCTGATTCTCTCTCTCTCTGCCCGAGTGTCTCTCTCTCTGCCTGAGTGTGTGTGTGTCTCTCTCTCTGCCTGAGTGTCTCTCTCTCTCTCTCTCTCTCTCTCTCTGCCTGAGTGTCTTTCTCTCTGCCTCAGTGTCTCTCTCTCTCTGTCTCTGCCTGAGTGTGTGTCTCTCTCTCTCTGTGCCTGTGTGTGTCTCTCTCTCTCTGCCTGTGTGTGTGTGTCTCTCTCTCTGCCTGAGTGTCTCTCTCTCTCTGCCTGAGTGTCTCTCTCTCTCTGCCTGAGTGTCTCTCTCTCTCTCTGCCTGAGTGTCTCTCTCTCTGCCTGAGTGTCTCTCTCTCTCTGCCTGAGTGTCTCTCTCTCTCTGCCTGAGTGTCTCTCTCTCTCTCTCTGCCTGAGTGTGTCTCTCTCTCTGTGCCTGAGTGTCTCTCCATCTCTCTGTGCCTGAGTGTGTCTCTCTCTCTCTGCCTGAGTGTCTCTCCCTCTCTCTCTCTCTGCCTCTCTGTCTCTGCCTGAGTGTCCGTGTCTCTGCCTGAGTGTCTCTCTCTCTCTCTGTCTCTACCTGAGTGTCTCTCTCTCTCTCTGTCTCTGCCTGAGTGTGTCTCTCTCTCTCTGTCTCTACCTGAGTGTCTCTCTCTCGCTCTGCCTGATTGTCTCTCTCTATCTCTGCCTGAGTGTCTCTCCCTCTCTCTCTCTCTCTGCCTGAGTGTCTCTCTCACTCTGCCTGAGTGTCTCTCTCTCTCACTCTGCCTGAGTGTCTCTCTCTCTCTCTCTGCCTGAGTGTCCCTCTCGCTCTGCCTGAGTGTCTCTCTCTCTCACTCTGCCTGAGTGTCTCTCTCTCTCTCTCTGCCTGAGTGTCTCTCTCTCTCTGCCTGAGTGTCTCTCTCTCTCTGCCTGAGTGTCTCTCTCTCTCTCTCTGCCTGAGTGTGTCTCTCTCTCTGTGCCTGAGTGTCTCTCCATCTCTCTGTGCCTGAGTGTGTCTCTCTCTCTCTGCCTGAGTGTCTCTCCCTCTCTCTCTCTCTGCCTCTCTGTCTCTGCCTGAGTGTCCATGTCTCTGCCTGAGTGTCTCTCTCTCTCTCTGTCTCTACCTGAGTGTCTCTCTCTCTCTCTGTCTCTACCTGAGTGTCTCTCTCTCGCTCTGCCTGATTGTCTCTCTCTATCTCTGCCTGAGTGTCTCTCCCTCTCTCTCTCTCTCTGCCTGAGTGTCTCTCTCACTCTGCCTGAGTGTCTCTCTCTCTCTCTCTGCCTGAGTGTCTCTCTCTCTCCGCCTGAGTGTCTCTCTCTCTGTGCCTGAGTGTTTGTCTCTCTCTGCCTGAGTGTCTCTCTCTCTCTGCCTGAGTGTCTCTCTCTCTCTCTCTGCCTGAGTGTGTGCCTCTCTCTCTTCCTGAGTGTGTGTCTCTCTCTCTGCCTGAGTGTCTCTCTCTATCTCTGCCTGAGTGTCTCTCCCTCTCTCTCTCTCTGCCTGAGTGTCTCTCTCACTCTGCCTGAGTGTCTCTCTCTCTCTCTCTGCCTGAGTGTCTCTCTCTCTCTCTGCCTGAGTGTCCCTCTCGCTCTGCCTGAGTGTCTCTCTCTCTCTCTGCCTGAGTGTCCCTCTCTCTCTCTGTCTGCCTGAGTGTCTCTCTCTTTCTCTCTCTGCCTGAGTGTCTCTCTCTCTCTCTCTCTGCCTGAGTGTCTCTCTCTCTCTGTGCCTGAGTGTCTCTATCTTTCTCTCTCTGCCTGAGTGTCTCTATCTTTCTCTCTCTGCCTGAGTGTCTCTCTCTCTCTCACTCTGCCTGAGTGTGTGTGTCTCTCTCTCTCTCTGCCTGAGTGTCTCTCTCTTTCTCTCTCTCTGCCTGAGTGTCTCTCTCTCTCTCACTCTGCCTGAGTGTGTGTGTCTCTCTCTCTCTCTGCCTGAGTGTCTCTCTCTCTCTGCCTGAGTGTCGCTCTCTCTCTGTGCCTGAGTGTCTCTCTCTCTCTCTCTCTGCCTGAGTGTCTCTCTCTCTCTGTGCCCGAGTGTCTCTCTCTCTCCCTCTCTGCCTGAGTCTCTCTCTCTCTCTCTCTCTCTGCCTGAGTCTCTCTCTCCTCTGTGCCTGTGTTTGTCTCTCTCTCTCTGCCTGTGTGTGTGTGTGTCTCTCTCTCTCTCTCTCTATCTCTATCTCTGCCTGAGTGTCTCTCTCTCTCTCTCTCTCTCTGCCTGAGTGTGTGTCTCTCTCTCTCCCTGCCTGAGTGTCTCTCTCTCTCTCTGCCTGAGTGTGTGTGTCTCTCTCTCTCTCTGCCTGAGTGTCTCTCTCTCACTCTGCCTGAGTGTCTCTCTCTCTCTCTGCCTGAGTGTCTCTCTCTCTCTCTCTGCCTGAGTGTCTCTCTCTCTCTCTCTGCCTGAGTGTCTCTCTCTCTCTCTCTCTCTCTCTCTCTCTCTGCCTGAGTGTCTCTCTCTCTCTGCCTGAGTGTCTCTCTCTCTCTGCCTGAGTGTCTATCTCTCTCTGTGCCTGAGTGTCTCTCTCTCTGTGCCTGAGTGTCTCTCTCTCTGTGCCAGAGTGTCTCTCTCTCTCTGCCTGAGTGTCTCTCTCTCTCTGCCTGAGTGTCTCTCTCTCTGTGCCTGAGTGTCTCTTTCTCTCTGCCTGAGTGTCTCTTTCTCTCTGCCTGAGTGTCTCTCTCTCTGTGCCTGAGTGTTTGTCTCTCTCTGCCTGAGTGTTTGTCTCTCTCTGCCTGAGTGTGTCTCTCTCTCTCTGCCTGAGTGTGTCTCTCTCTCTCTCTGCCTGAGTGTGTCTCTCTCTCTCTGGCTGAGTGTCTCTCTCTCTCTGCCTGAGTGTCTCTCTCTCTCTGCCTGAGTGTCTCTCTCTTTCTCTGCCTGAGTGTCTCTCTCTCTCTCTGCCTGAGTGTCTCTTTCTCTGCCTGAGTGTGTGTCTCTCTCTCTCTCTCTGCCTGAGTGTGTCTCTCTCTGCCTCAGTGTCTCTCTCTCTCTCTGCCCGAGTGTCTCTCTCTCTGCCTCAGTGTCTCTCTCTCTCTCTCTCTGCCCGAGTGTCTGTCTCTCTCTCTGCCTGAGTGTTTCTCTCTCTCTCTGCCTGAGTGTCTCTCTCTCTCTCTCTCTGCTCGAGTGTCTCTTTCTCTCTCTCTCTGCCTGAGTGTCTCTCTCTCTCTCTCTCTGCTCGAGTGTCTCTTTCTCTCTCTCTCTGCCCGAGTGTCTCTCTCTCTCTCTGCCTGAGTGTGTGTGTCTCTCTCTCTCTCTCTCTCTGCCTGAGTGTGTCTCTCTCTGCCTCAGTGTCTCTCTCTCTCTCTGCCCGAGTGTCTCTCTCTCTGCCTCAGTGTCTCTCTCTCTCTCTCTGTGCCTGAGTGTCTCTCTCTCTCTGTGCCTGAGTGTCTCTCTCTCTCTGCCTGAGTGTCTCTCTCTCTCTCTCTCTCTCTCTGCCTGAGTGTCTTTCTCTCTGCCTCAGTGTCTCTCTCTCTCTGTCTCTGCCTGAGTGTGTGTCTCTCTCTCTCTGTGCCTGTGTGTGTCTCTCTCTCTCTGCCTGTGTGTGTGTGTCTCTCTCTCTGCCTGAGTGTCTCTCTCTCTCTGCCTGAGTGTCTCTCTCTCTCTGCCTGAGTGTCTCTCTCTCTCTGCCTGAGTGTCTCTCTCTCTCTCTGCCTGAGTGTCTCTCTCTCTGCCTGAGTGTCTCTCTCTCTCTGCCTGAGTGTCTCTCTCTCTCTGCCTGAGTGTCTCTCTCTCTCTCTCTGCCTGAGTGTGTCTCTCTCTCTGTGCCTGAGTGTCTCTCCATCTCTCTGTGCCTGAGTGTGTCTCTCTCTCTCTGCCTGAGTGTCTCTCCCTCTCTCTCTCTCTGCCTCTCTGTCTCTGCCTGAGTGTCCGTGTCTCTGCCTGAGTGTCTCTCTCTCTCTCTGTCTCTACCTGAGTGTCTCTCTCTCTCTCTGTCTCTGCCTGAGTGTGTCTCTCTCTCTCTGTCTCTACCTGAGTGTCTCTCTCTCGCTCTGCCTGATTGTCTCTCTCTATCTCTGCCTGAGTGTCTCTCCCTCTCTCTCTCTCTCTGCCTGAGTGTCTCTCTCACTCTGCCTGAGTGTCTCTCTCTCTCACTCTGCCTGAGTGTCTCTCTCTCTCTCTCTGCCTGAGTGTCCCTCTCGCTCTGCCTGAGTGTCTCTCTCTCTCACTCTGCCTGAGTGTCTCTCTCTCTCTCTCTGCCTGAGTGTCTCTCTCTCTCTCTGCCTGAGTGTCTCTCTCTCTCTGCCTGAGTGTCTCTCTCTCTCTGCCTGAGTGTCTCTCTCTCTCTCTCTGCCTGAGTGTGTCTCTCTCTCTGTGCCTGAGTGTCTCTCCATCTCTCTGTGCCTGAGTGTGTCTCTCTCTCTCTGCCTGAGTGTCTCTCCCTCTCTCTCTCTCTGCCTCTCTGTCTCTGCCTGAGTGTCCATGTCTCTGCCTGAGTGTCTCTCTCTCTCTCTGTCTCTACCTGAGTGTCTCTCTCTCTCTCTGTCTCTACCTGAGTGTCTCTCTCTCGCTCTGCCTGATTGTCTCTCTCTATCTCTGCCTGAGTGTCTCTCCCTCTCTCTCTCTCTCTGCCTGAGTGTCTCTCTCACTCTGCCTGAGTGTCTCTCTCTCTCTCTCTGCCTGAGTGTCTCTCTCTCTCCGCCTGAGTGTCTCTCTCTCTGTGCCTGAGTGTTTGTCTCTCTCTGCCTGAGTGTCTCTCTCTCTCTGCCTGAGTGTCTCTCTCTCTCTCTCTTCCTGAGTGTGTGTCTCTCTCTCTGCCTGAGTGTCTCTCTCTATCTCTGCCTGAGTGTCTCTCCCTCTCTCTCTCTCTGCCTGAGTGTCTCTCTCACTCTGCCTGAGTGTCTCTCTCTCTCTCTCTGCCTGAGTGTCTCTCTCTCTCGCTCTGCCTGAGTGTCCCTCTCGCTCTGCCTGAGTGTCCCTCTCGCTCTGCCTGAGTGTCTCTCTCTCTTTCTGCCTGAGTGTCTCTCTCTCTTTCTGCCTGAGTGTCTCTCTCTCTCTCTGTCTGCCTGAGTGTCTCTCTCTTTCTCTCTCTGCCTGAGTGTCTCTCTCTCTCTCTCTCTGCCTGAGTGTCTCTCTCTCTCTGTGCCTGAGTGTCTCTATCTTTCTCTCTCTGCCTGAGTGTCTCTATCTTTCTCTCTCTGCCTGAGTGTCTCTCTCTTTCTCTCTCTCTGCCTGAGTGTCTCTCTCTCTCTCACTCTGCCTGAGTGTGTGTGTCTCTCTCTCTCTCTGCCTGAGTGTCTCTCTCTCTCTGCCTGAGTGTCGCTCTCTCTCTGTGCCTGAGTGTCTCTCTCTCTCTCTCTCTGCCTGAGTGTCTCTCTCTCTCTGTGCCCGAGTGTCTCTCTCTCTCCCTCTCTGCCTGAGTCTCTCTCTCTCTCTCTCTCTCTGCCTGAGTCTCTCTCTCCTCTGTGCCTGTGTTTGTCTCTCTCTCTCTGCCTGTGTGTGTGTGTGTCTCTCTCTCTCTCTCTCTATCTCTATCTCTGCCTGAGTGTCTCTCTCTCTCTCTCTCTCTCTGCCTGAGTGTGTCTCTCTCTCTCTCCCTGCCTGAGTGTCTCTCTCTCTCTCTGCCTGAGTGTGTGTGTCTCTCTCTCTCTCTGCCTGAGTGTCTCTCTCTCTCTCTGCCTGAGTGTCTCTCTCTCTCTCTCTCTGCCTGAGTGTCTCTCTCTCTCTCTCTGCCTGAGTGTCTCTCTCTCTCTCTCTCTCTCTCTCTCTCTCTGCCTGAGTGTCTCTCTCTCTCTGCCTGAGTGTCTCTCTCTCTCTGCCTGAGTGTCTATCTCTCTCTGTGCCTGAGTGTCTCTCTCTCTGTGCCTGAGTGTCTCTCTCTCTGTGCCTGAGTGTCTCTCTCTCTCTGCCTGAGTGTCTCTCTCTCTCTGCCTGAGTGTCTCTCTCTCTGTGCCTGAGTGTCTCTCTCTCTGTGCCTGAGTGTCTCTTTCTCTCTGCCTGAGTGTCTCTTTCTCTCTGCCTGAGTGTCTCTCTCTCTGTGCCTGAGTGTTTGTCTCTCTCTGCCTGAGTGTTTGTCTCTCTCTGCCTGAGTGTGTCTCTCTCTCTCTGCCTGAGTGTGTCTCTCTCTCTCTCTGCCTGAGTGTGTCTCTCTCTCTCTGGCTGAGTGTCTCTCTCTCTCTGCCTGAGTGTCTCTCTCTCTCTGCCTGAGTGTCTCTCTCTTTCTCTGCCTGAGTGTCTCTCTCTCTCTCTGCCTGAGTGTCTCTTTCTCTGCCTGAGTGTGTGTCTCTCTCTCTCTCTCTGCCTGAGTGTGTCTCTCTCTGCCTCAGTGTCTCTCTCTCTCTCTGCCCGAGTGTCTCTCTCTCTGCCTCAGTGTCTCTCTCTCTCTCTCTCTGCCCGAGTGTCTGTCTCTCTCTCTGCCTGAGTGTTTCTCTCTCTCTCTGCCTGAGTGTCTCTCTCTCTCTCTCTCTGCTCGAGTGTCTCTTTCTCTCTCTCTCTGCCTGAGTGTCTCTCTCTCTCTCTCTCTGCTCGAGTGTC
Organism: Heterodontus francisci; assembly: GCF_036365525.1. Taxonomy (NCBI): domain Eukaryota; kingdom Metazoa; phylum Chordata; class Chondrichthyes; order Heterodontiformes; family Heterodontidae; genus Heterodontus; species Heterodontus francisci. The sequence continues at coordinate 61,354 of NW_027141634.1, read as the reverse complement.
TCTTTCTCTCTCTCTCTGCCCGAGTGTCTCTCTCTCTCTCTGCCTGAGTGTGTGTGTCTCTCTCTCTCTCTCTCTCTGCCTGAGTGTGTCTCTCTCTGCCTCAGTGTCTCTCTCTCTCTCTGCCCGAGTGTCTCTCTCTCTGCCTCAGTGTCTCTCTCTCTCTCTCTGTGCCTGAGTGTCTCTCTCTCTCTGTGCCTGAGTGTCTCTCTCTCTCTGCCTGAGTGTCTCTCTCTCTCTCTCTCTGCCTGAGTGTCTCTCTCTCTCTCTATCTGCCTGAGTGTCTCTCTCTCTCTCTCTGCCTGAGTGTCTCTCTCTCTCTCTCTGCCTGAGTGTCTCTCTCTCTCTCTCTGCCTGAGTGTCTCTCTCTCTCCGCCTGAGTGTCTCTCTCTCTGTGCCTGAGTGTCTCTCTCTCTGTGCCTGAGTGTTTGTCTCTCTCTGCCTGAGTGTCTCTCTCTCTCTGCCTGAGTGTCTCTCTCTCTCTCTCTGCCTGAGTGTGTGCCTCTCTCTCTTCCTGAGTGTGTGTCTCTCTCTCTGCCTGAGTGTCTCTCTCTGTCTCTACCTGAGTGTCTCTCTCTCGCTCTGCCTGAGTGTCTCTCTCTATCTCTGCCTGAGTGTCTCTCCCTCTCTCTCTCTCTCTGCCTGAGTGTCTCTCTCACTCTGCCTGAGTGTCTCTCTCTCTCTCTCTGCCTGAGTGTCTCTCTCTCTCTCTCTGCCTGAGTGTCCCTCTCGCTCTGCCTGAGTGTCTCTCTCTCTTTCTGCCTGAGTGTCTCTCTCTCTCTCTGTCTGCCTGAGTGTCTCTCTCTTTCTCTCTCTGCCTGAGTGTCTCTCTCTCTCTCTCTCTGCCTGAGTGTCTCTCTCTCTCTGTGCCTGAGTGTCTCTATCTTTCTCTTTCTGCCTGAGTGTCTCTATCTTTCTCTCTCTGCCTGAGTGTCTCTCTCTCTCTGTGCCTGAGTGTCTCTATCTTTCTCTCTCTGCCTGAGTGTCTCTCTCTTTCTCTCTCTCTGCCTGAGTGTCTCTCTCTCTCTCACTCTGCCTGAGTGTGTGTGTCTCTCTCTCTCTCTGCCTGAGTGTCTCTCTCTCTCTGCCTGAGTGTCTCTCTCTCTCTGTGCCTGAGTGTCTCTCTCTCTCTCTCTCTGCCTGAGTGTCTCTCTCTCTCTGTGCCCGAGTGTCTCTCTCTCTCCCTCTCTGCCTGAGTCTCTCTCTCTCTCTCTCTCTCTGCCTGAGTCTCTCTCTCCTCTGTGCCTGTGTTTGTCTCTCTCTCTCTGCCTGTGTGTGTGTGTGTCTCTCTCTCTCTCTCTCTATCTCTGCCTGAGTGTCTCTCTCTCTCTCTCTCTCTCTGCCTGAGTGTGTCTCTCTCTCTCTCCCTGCCTGAGTGTCTCTCTCTCTCTCTGCCTGAGTGTGTGTGTCTCTCTCTCTCTCTGCCTGAGTGTCTCTCTCTCTCTCTGCCTGAGTGTCTCTCTCTCTCTCTCTGCCTGAGTGTCTCTCTCTCTCTCTCTCTCTCTCTCTCACTCTGCCTGAGTGTCTCTCTCTCTCTGCCTGAGTGTCTCTCTCTCTCTGCCTGAGTGTCTATCTCTCTCTGTGCCTGAGTGTCTCTCTCTCTGTGCCTGAGTGTCTCTCTCTCTCTGCCTGAGTGTCTCTCTCTCTGTGCCTGAGTGTCTCTTTCTCTCTGCCTGAGTGTCTCTTTCTCTCTGCCTGAGTGTCTCTCTCTCTGTGCCTGAGTGTTTGTCTCTCTCTGTGCCTGAGTGTTTGTCTCTCTCTGCCTGAGTGTGTCTCTCTCTCTCTGCCTGAGTGTGTCTCTCTCTCTCTCTGCCTGAGTGTGTCTCTCTCTCTCTGGCTGAGTGTCTCTCTCTCTCTGCCTGAGTGTCTCTCTCTCTCTGCCTGAGTGTCTCTCTCTTTCTCTGCCTGAGTGTCTCTCTCTCTCTCTGCCTGAGTGTCTCTTTCTCTGCCTGAGTGTGTGTCTCTCTCTCTGCCTGAGTGTGTGTCTCTCTCTCTCTCTCTGCCTGAGTGTGTCTCTCTCTGCCTCAGTGTTTCTCTCTCTCTCTGCCCGAGTGTCTCTCTCTCTGCCTCAGTGTCTCTCTCTCTCTCTCTCTGCCCGAGTGTCTGTCTCTCTCTCTGCCTGAGTGTTTCTCTCTCTCTCTGCCTGAGTGTCTCTCTCTCTCTCTCTCTGCTCGAGTGTCTCTTTCTCTCTCTCTCTGCCTGAGTGTCTCTCTCTCTCTCTCTCTGCTCGAGTGTCTCTTTCTCTCTCTCTCTGCCCGAGTGTCTCTCTCTCTCTCTCTGCCTGAGTGTGTGTGTCTCTCTCTCTCTCTCTCTCTGCCTGAGTGTCTCTCTCTCTCCGCCTGAGTGTCTCTCTCTCTGTGCCTGAGTGTCTCTCTCTCTGTGCCTGAGTGTTTGTCTCTCTCTGCCTGAGTGTCTCTCTCTCTCTGCCTGAGTGTCTCTCTCTCTCTCTCTGCCTGAGTGTGTGCCTCTCTCTCTTCCTGAGTGTGTGTCTCTCTCTCTGCCTGAGTGTCTCTCTCTGTCTCTACCTGAGTGTCTCTCTCTCGCTCTGCCTGAGTGTCTCTCTCTCTCTCTGCCTGAGTGTCTCTCTCTCTCCGCCTGAGTGTCTCTCTCTCTGTGCCTGAGTGTCTCTCTCTCTGTGCCTGAGTGTTTGTCTCTCTCTGCCTGAGTGTCTCTCTCTCTCTGCCTGAGTGTCTCTCTCTCTCTCTCTGCCTGAGTGTGTGCCTCTCTCTCTTCCTGAGTGTGTGTCTCTCTCTCTGCCTGAGTGTCTCTCTCTGTCTCTACCTGAGTGTCTCTCTCTCGCTCTGCCTGAGTGTCTCTCTCTCTCTCTGCCTGAGTGTGTGCCTCTCTCTCTTCCTGAGTGTGTGTCTCTCTCTCTGCCTGAGTGTCTCTCTCTGTCTCTACCTGAGTGTCTCTCTCTCGCTCTGCCTGAGTGTCTCTCTCTATCTCTGCCTGAGTGTCTCTCCCTCTCTCTCTCTCTCTGCCTGAGTGTCTCTCTCACTCTGCCTGAGTGTCTCTCTCTCTCTCTCTGCCTGAGTGTCTCTCTCTCTCTCTCTGCCTGAGTGTCCCTCTCGCTCTGCCTGAGTGTCTCTCTCTCTCTCTGCCTGAGTGTCCCTCTCGCTCTGCCTGAGTGTCTCTCTCTCTCTGCCTGAGTGTCTCTCTCTCTCTCTCTCTGCCTGAGTGTCTCTCTCTTTCTCTCTCTGCCTGAGTGTCTCTCTCTCTCTCTCTCTGCCTGAGTGTCTCTATCTTTCTCTCTCTGCCTGAGTGTCTCTATCTTTCTCTCTCTGCCTGAGTGTCTCTATCTTTCTCTCTCTGCCTGAGTGTCTCTCTCTTTCTCTCTCTCTGCCTGAGTGTCTCTCTCTCTCTCACTCTGCCTGAGTGTGTGTGTCTCTCTCTCTCTCTGCCTGAGTGTCTCTCTCTCTCTGCCTGAGTGTCTCTCTCTCTCTGTGCCTGAGTGTCTCTCTCTCTCTCTCTCTGCCTGAGTGTCTCTCTCTCTCTGTGCCCGAGTGTCTCTCTCTCTCCCTCTCTGCCTGAGTCTCTCTCTCTCTCTCTCTCTCTCTCTGCCTGAGTCTCTCTCTCCTCTGTGCCTGTGTTTGTCTCTCTCTCTCTGCCTGTGTGTGTGTGTGTCTCTCTCTCTCTCTCTCTATCTCTGCCTGAGTGTCTCTCTCTCTCTCTCTCTCTCTCTGCCTGAGTGTGTCTCTCTCTCTCTCCCTGCCTGAGTGTCTCTCTCTCTCTCTGCCTGAGTGTGTGTGTCTCTCTCTCACTCTGCCTGAGTGTCTCTCTCTCTCTCTGCCTGAGTGTCTCTCTCTCTCTCTCTGCCTGAGTGTCTCTCTCTCGCTCTCTGCCTGAGTGTCTCTCTCTCTCTCTCTCTCTCTCTCTCTCTCTGCCTGAGTGTCTCTCTCTGCCTGAGTGTCTCTCTCTCTCTGCCTGAGTGTCTCTCTCTCTCTGCCTGAGTGTCTATCTCTCTCTGTGCCTGAGTGTCTCTCTCTCTGTGCCTGAGTGTCTCTCTCTCTCTGCCTGAGTGTCTCTCTCTCTCTGCCTGAGTGTCTCTCTCTCTGTGCCTGAGTGTCTCTTTCTCTCTGCCTGAGTGTCTCTTTCTCTCTGCCTGAGTGTTTGTCTCTCTCTGCCTGAGTGTTTGTCTCTCTCTGCCTGAGTGTGTCTCTCTCTCTCTGCCTGAGTGTGTCTCTCTCTCTCTCTGCCTGAGTGTGTCTCTCTCTCTCTGGCTGAGTGTCTCTCTCTCTCTGCCTGAGTGTCTCTCTCTCTCTGCCTGAGTGTCTCTCTCTCTCTGCCTGAGTGTCTCTCTCTTTCTCTGCCTGAGTGTCTCTCTCTCTCTCTGCCTGAGTGTCTCTTTCTCTGCCTGAGTGTGTGTCTCTCTCTCTGCCTGAGTGTGTGTCTCTCTCTCTCTCTCTGCCTGAGTGTGTCTCTCTCTGCCTCAGTGTCTCTCTCTCTCTCTGCCCGAGTGTCTCTCTCTCTGCCTCAGTGTCTCTCTCTCTCTCTCTCTGCCCGAGTGTCTGTCTCTCTCTCTGCCTGAGTGTTTCTCTCTCTCTCTGCCTGAGTGTCTCTCTCTCTCTCTCTCTGCTCGAGTGTCTCTTTCTCTCTCTCTCTGCCTGAGTGTCTCTCTCTCTCTCTCTCTGCTCGAGTGTCTCTTTCTCTCTCTCTCTGCCCGAGTGTCTCTCTCTCTCTCTCTGCCTGAGTGTGTGTGTCTCTCTCTCTCTCTCTCTCTGCCTGAGTGTGTCTCTCTCTGCCTCAGTGTCTCTCTCTCTCTCTCTGCCCGAGTGTCTCTCTCTCTGCCTCAGTGTCTCTCTCTCTCTCTCTGTGCCTGAGTGTCTCTCTCTCTCTGTGCCTGAGTGTCTCTCTCTCTCTGCCTGAGTGTCTCTCTCTCTCTCTCTCTGCGTGAGTGTCTCTCTCTCTCTCTCTCTGCCTGAGTGTCTCTCTCTCTCTCTCTGCCTGAGTGTCTCTCTCTCTCTCTCTGCCTGAGTGTCTCTCTCTCTCTCTCTGCCTGAGTGTCTCTCTCTCTCTCTCTGCCTGAGTGTCTCTCTCTCTCCGCCTGAGTGTCTCTCTCTCTGTGCCTGAGTGTCTCTCTCTCTGTGCCTGAGTGTTTGTCTCTCTCTGCCTGAGTGTCTCTCTCTCTCTGCCTGAGTGTCTCTCTCTCTCTCTCTGCCTGAGTGTGTGCCTCTCTCTCTTCCTGAGTGTGTGTCTCTCTCTCTGCCTGAGTGTCTCTCTCTCTCTCTGCCTGAGTGTCTCTCTCTCTGCCTGAGTGTCTCTCTCTCTCTCTGCCTGAGTGTCTCTCTCTTTCTCTGCCTGAGTGTCTCTCTCTTTCTCTGCCTGAGTGTCTCTCTCTCTCTCTGCCTGAGTGTCTCTTTCTCTGCCTGAGTGTCTCTCTCTCTCTCTCTGCCTGAGTGTCTCTCTCTCTCTCTGCCTGAGTGTCTCTCTCTCTGCCTGAGTGTGTGTGTCTCTCTCTTCCTGAGTGTCTCTTTCTCTCTGCCTGAGAGTGTGTCTCTCTCTCTGCTGAGTGTGTCTCTCTCTCTCTCTCTCTGCTCGAGTGTCTCTTTCTCTCTCTCTCTGCCCGAGTGTCTCTCTCTCTCGTTGCCTGATTCTCTCTCTCTCTGCCCGAGTGTCTCTCTCTCTGCCTGAGTGTGTGTGTGTCTCTCTCTCTGCCTGAGTGTCTCTCTCTCTCTCTCTGCCTGAGTGTCTTTCTCTCTGCCTCAGTGTCTCTCTCTCTCTGTCTCTGCCTGAGTGTGTGTGTCTCTCTCTCTGTGCCTGTGTGTGTCTCTCTCTCTCTGCCTGTGTGTGTGTGTCTCTCTCTCTGCCTGAGTGTCTCTCTCTCTCTGCCTGAGTGTCTCTCTCTCTCTGCCTGAGTGTCTCTCTCTCTCTGCCTGAGTGTCTCTCTCTCTCTCTGCCTGAGTGTCTCTCTCTCTCTGCCTGAGTGTCTCTCTCTCTCTCTCTGCCTGAGTGTCTCTCTCTCTCTCTCTGCCTGTGTGTGTGTGTCTCTCTCTCTGCCTGAGTGTGTCTCTCTCTCTGCCTGAGTGTCTCTCTCTCTCTGCCTGAGTGTCTCTCTCTCTCTGCCTGAGTGTCTCTCTCTCTCCCTGCCCGAGTGTCTGTCTCTCTCTCACTCTCTCTCTCTCTCTCTCTCGTTGCCTGAATCTCTCTCTCTGCTCGAGTGTCTCTTTCTCTCTCTCTCTGCCCGAGTGTCTCTCTCTCTCTCGCTCTGTCCTAGTGTCTCTCTCTCAGTCTGCCCGAGTGTCTCTATCTCTCTCTGCCCGAGTGTCTCTCACTCTGTCTCTCTGCCCGAGTGTCTCTCACTCTGTCTCTCTGCCCGAGTGTCTCTCACTCTGTCTCTCTGCCCGAGTGCCTCTCACTCTCTCTCTGCCCGAGTGTCTCTCACTCTCTCTCTCTGCCTGCCTGAGTGTTTCTCTCTCTGTCTCTGCCTGAGTGTCTCTCTCTCTCTCCCCGAGTGTCTTTCTCTCAGTCTACCCGAGTGCCTTTCTGTCTCTCAGCCCGAGTGCCTTTCACTCTGTCTCTCTGCCCGAGTGTCTCTCACTCTCTCTCTCTGCCCGAGTGTCTCTCTCCCTCTCTCTCTGCCTGAGTCTCTCTCGCTTTCCCTGAGTGTGTGTGTGTGTCTCTCTCTCTGCCTGGGTGTGTCTCTCTCTCTCTCTTTGCCTGAATCTCTCTCTCTCTCTCTGCCTGAGTCTCTCTCTCTCTCTGCCTGAGTCTCTCTGTCTCTCTCTGCCTGTGTGTGTGTGTCTCTGTCTCTCTCTCTGTCTCTGCCTGAGTGTCTCTCTCTGTGCCCGAGTGTGTCTCTCTCTCTGTTTCTCGCTCTCTGCCTTTCTCGCTCTCTGTGTGTCTCTCTCTGCCTCTCTTTCCCTCTCTGCCTGTGTTTCTCTCTCTCTACCTCTGTCTCCCTTTACATACAGTGGTCATACTATAAAAGTACTTCATTGGTTCTGAAGTGCTTTTGGATATCCAGAGGTTCTGAAGGGAGCTATTTATTTGCAAGTCTTTTTTCTTTTACTTACCCTCTCTCTATCCCTCTGACTCTCTCTCTGCCTCTGTCTCTCTCTCTCTCTCTGTCTCTTTGTTTGTCTCTTTCTCTGTATTGTCTCTGTCTCCCTCTGTATGTGTGTCTCTCTCTCTCGCCCTGTCTGCCTCTGTCTCTGTCTGTCTGTCTCTCCCTTTTTTGCCCCCTCTGATTGTCTCTGTGTCTCTCTGGGCCTCTCTTCCCACCACTCCCTCCCCCCCACAACCCGGGTGAGGTATTTCCAAACTGGGCCCCTGGAGATCCCATTAAAAGGGCTTTTATTGCTTTGTATTATTGAGTGGAGGTGAGCTCAGTGCCCCCACTGGGACTTGCAGCTGACAACATTCAGCACTCTGCACTTGTCTGCAGTTACCAGCACTGAAAGCTTTGTCTTTCCATTAACTTCGCACTCTCCTCATTTTCACACACACACACCACACCACACGGACATGTGTACGCTCATCACCCACTCGCTCACACTCACCACCCACAGACTCACACTCACCAATCATTCACACACTCACCACTCACTCTCACACTCACAACCCACTCACTACCCACTCACCACCCACAGACTCACACTCACCAATCATTCACTCACTCACCACCCACTCTCACTCACCACCCACTCACACACACACCACACCACACGGACATGTGTACGCTCATCACCCACTCGCTCACACTCACCACCCACAGACTCACACTCACCAATCATTCACACACTCACCACTCATTCACACACTCACCACTCACTCTCACACTCACTACCCACTCACTACCCACTCACCACCCACAGACTCACACTCACCAATCATTCACTCACTCACCACCCACTCTCACTCACCACCCACTCACACACACACCACACCACACGGACATGTGTACGCTCATCACCCACTCGCTCACACTCACCACCCACAGACTCACACTCACCAATCATTCACACACTCACCACTCACTCACACTCACAACCCACTCACTACCCACTCACCACCCACTCACTGACACTCACTCACACTCACCAATCATTCACTCACTCACCACCCACTCTCACACTCACCACCCACTCTCACACTCACCACCCACACACACCACACCACACGGACATGTGTACGCTCTTCACCCACTCGCTCACACTCACGACCCACAGACTCACACTCACCAATCATTCACACACTCACCACTCACTCTCACACTCACAACCCACTCACTACCCACTCACTCACACTCACCACCCACAGACTCACACTCACCACCCACTCTCACACTCACCACCCACTCTCACTCACCACCCACTCACACACACACCACACCACACGGACATGTGTACGCTCATCACCCACTCGCTCACACTCACCACCCACAGACTCACACTCACCAATCATTCACACACTCACCACTCACTCTCACACTCACAACCCACTCACTACCCACTCACCACCCACTCACTCACACTCACCACCCACAGACTCACACTCACCAATCATTCACTCACTCACCACCCACTCTCACACTCACCACCCACTCACACACTCACCACCCACTCACTCACACTCACCACCCACTCACTCACACTCACCACCCACTCACTCACACTCACCAATCATTCACACACTCACCACTCACTCTCACACTCACCACACACTCACCGCCCACTCGCTCACACTCACCACCCACAGACTCACACTCACCAATCATTCACTCACTCACCACCCACTCTCTCACTCACCACCCACTCTCACACTCACCACCCAATCACTACCCACTCACCACCCACTCACACACTCACCACCCACTCCCTCATGCTCACCAATCATTCACTCACTGACCACCCACTCTCACACTCACCACCCACTCACTCACACTCACCACCCACTCTCTCACTCACCACCCACTCTCACACTCACCACCCAATCACTACCCACTCACCACCCACTCACACACTCACCACCCACTCCCTCATGCTCACCAATCATTCACTCACTGACCACCCACTCTCACACTCACCACCCACTCACTCACACTCACCACCCACTCGCTCACATTCACCACCCACAGACTCACACTCACCAATCATTCACACACTCACTCTCACACTCACCACCCACTCACACTCACCACCCACTCACTGCCCACTCACCACCCACTCACTCACACTCACCACCCACAGACTCACACTCACCATCCACTCATTCACACTCACAACCCACAGACTCACACCAATCATTCACTCACTCACCACCCACTCTCACACTCACCACCCACTCACTCACACTCACCACCCACAGACTCACACTCACCAATCATTCACACACTCACCACTCACTCACTCACACTCACCACCCACAGACTCACACTCACCACCCACTCACTCACACTCACCACCCACAGACTCACACTCACCAATCACTCACACACACTCACCACCCACAGACTCACACTCATCAATCACTCACACTCACCACCCACTCACACACTCACCACCCACTCACTCACCACCCACAGACTCACACTCACCAATCATTCACACACTCACCACACACTCACCACCCACAGACTCACACTCACCACCCACAGACTCACACTCACCATCCACTCACACACTCACCACCCACAGACTCACACTCACCAATCACTCACACACTCACCACCCACTCACTCCCCACTCACTCCCCACTCACCACCCACTCACACACTCACCACTCACTCACCACCCACAGACTCACACTCACCAATCATTCACACACTCACAAGTCACTCACCACCCACTCACTCACATTCACCACCCACAGACTCACACTCACCAATCACATACTCACCACCCACCCACACACTCACCACACACTCAACACCCACTCACTCACCACCCACTCACTCACCACCCACTCACCACCCACTGACTCACACTCACCAATCACTCACACACTCACCACCCACTCACCACCCACTCACTCACACTCGCCACCCACTCACACACTCGCCACCCACAGACTCTCACTCACCAATCACTCACACTCACCACCCACTCACTCACACTCACCACCCACAGACTCTCACTCACCAATCATTCACACACTCACCACCCACAGACTCACACTCACCAATCACTCACACACTCACCACCCAGTCACTCACACTCACCACTCACTCACCACCCACTCACTCTCACACTCACCACCTACTCTCACACTCACCACCCACTCACTCACACTCAACACCCACAGACTCACACTCACCACCCACAGACTCACACTCACCAATCACTCACACACACTCACCACCCACTCACTCACACTCGCCACCCACAGACTCACACTCACTAATCACTCACACTCACCACCCACTCACACACTCACCACACACTCACCACACACTCACTCACACTCACCATCCACAGACTCACACTCACCAATCATTCACACACTCACCACACACACACTCACACTCACCACCCACAGACTCACACTCACCAATCATTCACACACTCACCATCCACTCACACACTCACCACTCATTCACCACCCACTCACCACCTACAGACTCACACTCACCAATCACTCACACACTCACCACCCACTCACCACCCACTCACCACCCACAGACTCACACTCACCAATCATTCACACACTCACCACTCATTTACACACTCACCACTCACTCACACTCATCACCCACTCACTCACACTCATCACCCACTCACTCACACTCGCCACCCACTCTCACTCTCGCCACCCACACTCACAATCGCCACCACTCACTCTCGCCACCCATTCTCACGCGCCACCCGCTCTCACGCGCCACCCGCTCTCACGCGCCACCCGCTCTCACGCGCCACCCGCTCTCACTCCCGCCACCCACTCTCACTCCCGCCACCCACTCTCACTCCCGCCACCCACTCTCACTCCCGCCACCCACTCTCACTCCCGCCACCCACTCTCACAATCGCCACCCACTCTCACAATCGCCACCCATTCTCACTCCCGCCACCCGCTCTCACACGCGCCACCCACTCTCACTCTCGCCACCAACTCTCACTCCCGCCACCCACTCTCACAATCGACACCCACTCTCACACGCGCCACCCATTCTCACAATCGACACCCACTCTCACAATCACCACCCACTCTCACAATCGACACCCACTCTCACAATCGCCACCCACTCTCACTCTCGCCACCCGCTCTCACTCCCGCCACCCACTCTCACACGCGCCACCCGCTCTCATGCGCCACCCACTCTCACAATCGACACCCACTCTCACACGCCACCCACTCTCACAATCGACACCCACTCTCACACGCCACCCACTCTCACGCGCCACCCGCTCTCACGCGCGCCACCCGCTCTCGCGCGCCACCCGCTCTCGCGCGCCACCCGCTCTCGCACGCCACCCGCTCTCGCGCGCGCCACCCGCTCTCGCGCGCGCCACCCGCTCTCGCGCTCGCCACCCGCTCTCGCGCGCGCCACCCGCTCTCTCGCTCGCCACCCGCTCTCTCGCTCGCCACCCGCTCTCACTCTCGCCACCCGCTCTCACTCTCGCCACCCGCTCTCACTCTCGCCACCCGCTCTCACGCGCGCCACCCGCTCTCACGCGCGCCACCCGCTCTCACGCGCGCCACCCGCTCTCACGCGCGCCACCCGCTCTCACGCGCGCCACCCGCTCTCACTCCCGCCACCCACTCTCACTCCCGCCACCCACTCTCACTCCCGCCACCCACTCTCACAATCGCCACCCACTCTCACAATCGCCACCCACTCTCACTCCCGCCACCCACTCTCACTCCCGCCACCCACTCTCACTCCCGCCACCCACTCTCACTCCCGCCACCCACTCTCACAATCGCCACCCACTCTCACAATCGCCACCCACTCTCACAATCGCCACCCATTCTCACTCCCGCCACCCGCTCTCACACGCGCCACCCACTCTCACTCTCGCCACCAACTCTCACTCCCGCCACCCACTCTCACAATCGACACCCACTCTCACACGCGCCACCCATTCTCACAATCGACACCCACTCTCACAATCACCACCCACTCTCACAATCGACACCCACTCTCACAATCGCCACCCACTCTCACTCTCGCCACCCGCTCTCACTCCCGCCACCCGCTCTCACACGCGCCACCCGCTCTCATGCGCCACCCACTCTCACAATCGACACCCACTCTCACACGCCACCCACTCTCACACGCCACCCGCTCTCGCGCGCCACCCGCTCTCGCGCGCCACCCGCTCTCGCGCGCCACCCGCTCTCGCGCGCCACCCGCTCTCGCGCTCGCCACCCGCTCTCGCGCGCGCCACCCGCTCTCTCGCTCGCCACCCGCTCTCTCGCTCGCCACCCGCTCTCACTCTCGCCACCCGCTCTCACTCTCGCCACCCGCTCTCACTCTCGCCACCCGCTCTCACGCGCGCCACCCGCTCTCACGCGCGCCACCCGCTCTCACGCGCGCCACCCGCTCTCACGCGCGCCACCCGCTCTCACGCGCGCCACCCGCTCTCACGCGCGCCACCCGCTCTCACGCGCGCCACCCGCTCTCACGCGCGCCACCCGCTCTCACGCGCGCCACCCGCTCTCACTCTCGCCACCCGCTCTCACTCTCGCCACCCGCTCTCACTCTCGCCACCCGCTCTCACGCGCGGCACCCGCTCTCACGCGCGGCACCCGCTCTCACGCGCGCCACCCGCTCTCACGCGCGCCACCCGCTCTCACGCTCGCCACCCCTCTCACGCTCGCCACCCCTCTCACACTCGCCACCCTCTCACACTCTCCACCCTCTCACACTCGCCACCCACTCTCACTCTCGCCATCCACTCACTCACACAGTCACCATCCACTCACTCACTCACCACCTACTCACTCACACTCATTACCCACTCTCACTCATCACCCATTCACTCACAGTCACCATCCACTCACACACACTTACCACCCACTCACACACACTTACCACCCACTCACTCACACTCATGACTCACAGACTCACACTCACCATCACAGACTCACACTCACCACCCACTCACTCACAAAGTCATCATCCACTCACACGCACACACCACCCACTCACTCATTCACCACCCACTCACACTCTCCAACCACTCTCACACTCTCACCACTCACTCCCCACTCACTCACCACCCACTCACATACTCTCACACACCACCCGCTCCCCACTCACACACTCATCACCCACTCACACTCATCACCCACTCACTCACACACTCTCACTCACCACCCATTCACTCACATTCACCACCCACTCACACACTCACCATCCACTCACTATCCACTCACTCACACACTTACCACCCACTCACACACACTTACCACCCACTCACTCACACTCAACACCCACTCACATTCACTACCCACAGACTCACACTCAACACTCACTCACAAACTCACCACCCACACTCACATTCACCACCCACTCACCACCCATTCACTCACATTCACCACCCATTCACTCACATTCACCACCCATTCACTCACACTCACCACCCATTCACTCACACTCACCACCCACAGACTCTCACACTCACCACCCACAGACTCTCACACTCACCACCCACAGACTCTCACACTCACCACCCACAGACTCTCACACTCACCACCCACTCACACTCACCACCCACTCACTCACACTCACCAACCACTCATTCACACTCACCACCCACTCACTCACTCACACTCACCACCCACTCACTCACACTCACCACCCACTCACACACTCACCAACCACTCACTCACACTCACCAACCACTCACTCACACTCACCACCCACTCACTCACTCACACTCACCACCCACTCACTCACACTCACCACCCACTCACACACTCACCAACCACTCACTCACACTCACCAACCACTCACTCACACTCACCAACCACTCACTCACACTCACCAACCACTCTCACACACACCACCCACTCACACACTCACCACCCACTCACTCACACTCACCACCCACTCACTCACTCACACTCACCACCCACTCACACACTCACCACCCACTCACACACTCACCACCCACTCACACACTCACCACCCACTCACACACTCACCAACCACTCACTCACACTCACCAACCACTCACTCACTCACCAACCACTCACTCACACTCACCAACCACTCACTCACACTCACCACCCACTCTCACACACACCACCCACTCACTCTCACCACCCATTCACTTATAGGATGAAGGGGTTAATGCTGTGAGGGTAATTGGGTTAATCCTGACAGTTGTCGGTGAAGGGTTTGGTGCTGAGGGTTATTGGGTTAATCCTGACGGTTATCGAGTGAAGGGAATGATGCTGAGTGTTGTCGGTGAAGGGTTTGATGCTGAGGGTTATTGGGTTAATCCTGACAGTTATCGGGTGAAGGGTTTGATGCTGAGGGTTAATGGGTTTATCCTGACGGTTATCGGGTGAAGGGTTTGATGCTGAGTGTTATTGGGTTTATCCTGACGGTTATCGAGTGAAGGGTTTGGTGCTGAGGGTTATTGGGTTTATCCTGACGGTTATCGAGTGAAGGGTTTGTTGCTGAGTGTTATTGGGTTTATCCTGACGGTTATCGAGTGAAGGGTTTGATGCTGAGGGTTATTGGGTTTATCCTGACGGTTATCGAGTGAAGGGTTTGGTGCTGAGGGTTATTGGGTTTATCCTGACGGTTATCGAGTGAAGGGTTTGGTGCTGAGGGTTATTGGGTTTATCCTGACGGTTATCGAGTGAAGGGTTTGGTGCTGAGGGTTATTGGGTTTATCCTGACGGTTATCGAGTGAAGGGTTTGATGCTGAGGGTTATTGGGTTTATCCTGACGGTTATCGAGTGAAGGGTTTGATGCTGAGGGTTATTGTGTTAATCCTGACGGTTATCGGGTGATGGGTTTGATGCTGAGGGTTATTGGGTTTATCCTGACGGTTATCGGGTGAAGGGTTTGGTGCTGAGGGTTATTGGGTTTATCCTGATGGTTATCGAGTGAAGGGTTTGATGCTGAGGGTTATTGGGTTTATCCTGACGGTTATCGAGTGAAGGGTTTGATGCTGAGTGTTGTCGGTGAAGAGTTTGGTGCTGAGGGTTATTGGGTTAATCCTGATGGTTATCGAGTGAAGGGTTTGGTGCTGAGGGTTATTGGGTTAATCCTGACGGTTATCGAGTGAAGGGTTTGTTGCTGAGTGTTATTGGGTTTATCCTGACGGTTATCGAGTGAAGGGTTTGATGCTGAGTGTTGTCGGTGAAGAGTTTGGTGCTGAGGGTTATTGGGTTAATCCTGATGGTTATTGGGTGAAGGGTTTGATGCTGAGGGTTATTGGGTTAATCCTGACGGTTATTGGGTGAAGGGTTTGATGCTGAGTGTTGTCGGTGAAGGGTTTAATGCTGAGGGTTATTGTGTTAATCCTGACGGTTATTGGGTGAAGGGTTTGATGCTGAGTGTTGTCGGTGAAGGGTTTGATGCTGAGGGTTATTGGGTTAATCCTGACGGTTATCGGGTGAAGGGTTTGATGCTGATGGTTATCGAGTGAAGGGTTTGATCCTGAGTGTTGTCGGTGAAGGGTTTGGTGCTGAGGGTTATTGGGTTAATCCTGACGGTTATCGGGTGAAGGGTTTGGTGCTGAGGGTTATTGGGTTAATCCTGACGGTTATCGAGTGAAGGGTTTGGTGCTGAGGGTTATTGGGTTAATCCTGACGGTTATCGGGTGAAGGGTTTGGTGCTGAGGGTTATTGGGTTAATCCTGACGGTTATCGGGTGAAGGGTTTGGTGCTGAGGGTTGTCGGTGAAGGGTTTGATGCTGAGGGTTATTGGGTTAATCCTGACGGTTATCGGGTGAAGGGTTTGGTGCTGAGGGTTATTGGGTTAATCCTGACGGTTATCGGGTGAAGGGTTTGGTGCTGAGGGTTATTGGGTTAATCCTGACGGTTATCGAGTGAAGGGTTTGATGCTGAGGGTTATTGGGTTTATCCTGACGGTTATCGGGTGAAGGGTTTGGTGCTGAGTGTTGTCGGTGAAGGGTTTGGTGCTGAGGGTTATTGGGTTAATCCTGACGGTTATTGGGTGAAGGGTTTGATGCTGAGTGTTGTCGGTGAAGGGTTTGATGCTGAGAGTTATTGGGTTAATCCTGACGGTTATTGGGTGAAGGGTTTGATCCTGAGTGTTGTCGGTGAAGGGTTTGGTGCTGAGGGTTATTGGGTTAATCCTGACGGTTATTGGGTGAAGGGTTTGATCCTGAGTGTTGTCGGTGAATAGTTTGGTGCTGAGTGTTATAGGATGAAGGGGTTAATGCTCTGAGGGTTATCAGAACAGGGTTCGTGTGCAGTGAAACATGCAGCTGCTGGTTAACAACATGTTAATGTGGAGCTTGTTGCTTCTCAGTTTGTGGTTTTGTTGGAAGCCTATGAGTCAGGGCGCTGGGAAGATGGTGTAACCTTAGCAGACAAAGGAAGTATGTGAGTCAGTGAATGTGTTAACCCATCAAGACCCAGTGACTCAGCAGCAGACCAGCAATCAACAGGTTCGCTCTCCCACCCATTTCTCCTCTTTTAGTTTCCTCCTCAGCGTCCCCACCCCCGCCCTTTGGGGCTTGTGGTTCCACTCGGCTGCTTTCAGCCTTTCGGCAGGGTTGCCTATTCTCCAAGTCGTCATAGTGATAGTAGCCGGTGGGGGTTGGGGAGCTGGCACTGGAGGAGTCTGGCTCAATGCCAGTGTTTCATTAAAGCTGCAGCGACTCAGAGCAGGAGGCTGCCAACTGTCCAGGATTGCCCTGGAGTTTGCAGGAATTAAAGGGCACTGCCGCAAGCAAAGGTCAGCCAGAAACATCAGAGGAGTCTTTATACCAGTGTTTGCTTTTGCATTCCCTTTGAACACTTAAGTTGCAAAAATGTTGAGGGTGGGTAGAAAGGCTGTTTGGCCAGATGGGGTGGTTGGCATTGGGAAGACATGCGACGAAACCTCCACGGATACATCCGAGCAGAGTTGGTGACCCCACGCAGGCACCCATGAGTGGGGCAGCCTCCCTTCCCAACCCCCCACCCACTTCTCCACCGTCCCGAGGGGACAGGCTGGGAGAGGAGTGAAGGGGACAGGGCGGGACGTGACAGAGCAGAGCGGGACGGTGCAGGGCGGAGAGAGCAGGACGCTGCAGGGCGGAGAGAGCAGGACGGTGTACAGCAGAGAGAGCAGGACGGTGGAGGGCGGAGAGAGCGGGACGGTGTAGGGCGGAGAGAGCGGGCCGGTGTAGGGCGGAGAGAGCGGGACGGTGTAGGGCGGAGAGAGCAGGACGGTGTAGGGCGGAGAGAGCGGGACGGTGTAGGGCGGAGAGAGCGGGACGGTGTAGGGCGGAGAGAGCGGGACGGTGCAGGGCGGAGAGAGCGGGACGGTGTAGAGCGGAGAGAGCAGGACGGTGTAGGGCGGAGAGAGCAGGACGGTGTAGAGAGGAGAGTGTAGGACGGACAGAGCGGGACGATGTAGGGCGGAGAGAGCAGGACGATGTAGAGCGGAGAGAGCAGGGCGATGTAGGGCGGACAGAGCGGGACGATGTAGGGCGGAGAGAGCAGGACGGTGTAGAGCGGAGAGAGCAGGGCGATGTAGGGCGGAGAGAGCGAGACGGTGCAGGGCGGAGAGAGCGGGACGGTGTAGAGCGGAGAGTGTAGGGCGGAGAGAGCGGGACGATGTAGGGCGGAGAGAGCAGGACGGTGTAGAGCGGAGAGAGCAGGGCGATGTAGGGCGGACAGAGCGGAACAGTGCAGGGCGGAGAGTGCAGGACAGTGTAGGGCGGACAGTGCGGGACGGTGCAGAGCGGAGAGAGCAGGACGGTGTAGGGCGGAGAGAGCGGTACGTTGTAGAGCGGAGAGAGCTGGACGGTGTAGGGCGGAGAAAGCGGGACGGTGTAGGGCGGACAGAGCGGGACGGTGTAGGGCGGAGAGAGCGGTACGGTGTAGGGCGGAGAGTGCAGAACGGTGTAGGGCGGTGAGAGCGGTCCGGTGTAGGGCGGAGAGAGCGGTACGTTGTAGAGCGGAGAGAGCTGGACGGTGTAGGGCGGAGAGAGCTGGACGGTGTAGGGCGGAGAGAGCGGGACGGTGTAGGGCGGAGAGTGCGGGACGGTGTAGGGCAGAGAGAGCGTGGCGGTGTAGGGCGGAGAGTGCGGGACGGTGTAGGGCGGAGAGTTCAGGACGGTGTTGAGCGGAGAGAGCGGGACGGTGTAGGGCGGAGAGAGCGGGACGATGTAGGGCGGAGAGAGCGGGACGGTGTAGGGCGGAGAGAGCAGGGCGTTGTAGGGCGGAGAGAGAAGGACGGTGTAGAGCGGGGAGAGCAGGGCGGTGTAGGGCGGACAGAGCGGGACGGTGTGGGGCGGAGAGAGCAGGGTTGTGTAGGGCGGAGAGAGCAGGACGGTGTAGAGCGGGGAGAGCAGGGCGGTGTAGGGCGGACAGAGCGGGACGGTGTAGGGCGGAGAGAGCAGAACGGTGTAGAGCGGAGAGAGCAGGGCGGTGTAGGGCGGACAGAGCGGGACGGTGTAGGGCGGGCAGAGCGGGACGGTGTAGGGCGGAGAGTGCAGGACGGTGTAGGGCGGAGAGTGCAGGACGGTGTAGGGCGGAGAGTGCAGGACGGTGTAGGGCGGCGAGAGCGGGACGGTGTAGGGCGGCGAGAGCGGGACGGTGTAGGGCGGAGCGTGCAGGACGGTGTAGGGCGGAGTGAGCGGTACGGTGTAGGGCGGAGAGAGCAGGACGGTGTAGGGCGGACAGAGCGGGACGGTGTTGGTCGGAGAGGGCGGGACGGTGTAGGGCGGACAGAGCAGGACGGTGTAGGGCGGAGAGAGCAGGACGGTGTTGGGCGGAGAGAGCAGGACGGTGTTGGGCGGAGAGAGCAGGACGGTGTAGGGCGGAGCGTGCAGGACGGTGTAGGGCGGAGTGAGCGGTACGGTGTAGGGCGGAGAGAGCAGGACGGTGTAGGGCGGACAGAGCGGGACGGTGTTGGTCGGAGAGGGCGGGACGGTGTAGGGCGGACAGAGCAGGACGGTGTAGGGCGGAGAGAGCAGGACGGTGTTGGGCGGAGAGAGCAGGACGGTGTTGGGCGGAGAGAGCAGGACGGTGTAGGGCGGAGAGTGCGGGACGGTGTAGGGCGGAGAGTGCGGGACGGCGTAGGGCGGAGAGAGCGGGACGGCGTAGGGCGGAGAGAGCGGGACGGCGTAGGGCGGAGAGAGCGGGACGATGTCGAGCGGAGAGAGCAAGACGGTGTATCGCGGAGAGAGCGGATGGTGCAGGGCGGAGAGAGCGGGACGGTGCAGGGCGGAGAGAGCGGGACGGTGCAGGGTGGAGAGAGCGGGACGGTGTAGGGCGGAGAGAGCGGGACGGCGTAGGGCGGAGAGAGCGGGACGGCGTAGGGCGGAGAGAGCGGGACGGCGTAGGGCGGAGAGAGCGGGACGGCGTAGGGCGGAGAGAGCGGGACGGCGTAGGGCGGAGAGAGCGGGACGGCGTAGGGCGGAGAGAGCGGGACGGCGTAGGGCGGAGAGAGCGGGACGGCGTAGGGCGGAGAGAGCGGGACGGCGTAGGGCGGAGAGAGCGGGACGGCGTAGGGCGGAGAGAGCGGGACGGCGTAGGGCGGAGAGAGCGGGACGGTGTAGGGTAGGGCGGACAGAGCAGGACGGTGTAGGGCAGAGAGTGCAGGACGGTGTCGGGCGGAGAGAGCGGGACGGTGTAGGGTAGGGCGGACAGAGCAGGACGGTGTAGGGCAGAGAGTGCAGGAGGGTGTAGGGCGGAGAGAGCGGGACGGTGTAGGGTAGGGCGGACAGAGCAGGACGGTGTAGGGCGGAGAGAACAGGACGGTGTAGGGCGGAGAGAGCGGGACGGTGTAGGGTAGGGCGGAGAGAGCAGGACGGTGTAGGGCGGAGAGAGCAGGACGGTGTAGGGCGGAGAGAGCAGGACGGTGCAGGGCGGAGAGAGCGGGACGGAGTAGGGTAGGGCGGACAGAGCAGGACGGTGTAGGGCGGAGAGAGCCGGACGGTGTAGGGCGGAGAGAGCAGTACGGTGTAGGGCGGAGAGAGCGGGACGGTGTCGGGCGGAGTGAGCGGGACAGTGTAGGATAGGGCGGACAGAGCAGAACGGTGTAGGGCGGAGAGTGCAGGACGGTGTAGGGCGGAGAGTGCAGGACGGTGTAGGGCGGAGAGTGCAGGACGGTGTAGGGCGGAGAATGCGGGACGGCGTAGGGCGGAGAGTGCGGGACGGCGTAGGGCGGAGAGAGCGGGACGGCGTAGGGCGGAGAGAGCGGGACGATGTCGAGCGGAGAGAGCAGGACGGTGTATCGCGGAGAGAGCGGATGGTGCAGGGCGGAGAGAGCGGGACGGTGTAGGGCAGAGAGAGCGGGACGGTGTAGAGCGGAGAGTGTAGGACGGACAGAGCGGGACGCTGTAGGGCGGAGAGAGCAGGACAGTGTAGGGCGGACAGAGCGGGACGGTGCAGAGCGGAGAGAGCAGGACGGTGCAGGGCGGAGAGAGCTGGACGGTGTAGAGCGGAGAGAGCTGGACGGTGTAGAGCGGAGAGAGCGGGACGATGTAGGGCGGAGAGAGCGGGACAGTGTAGGGCGGAGAGAGCGGTACGTTGTAGAGCGGAGAGAGCGGGACGGTGTAGGGCGGAGAGAGCGGCACGGTGTAGGGCGGAGAGAGCGGCACGGTGTAGGGCGGAGAGAGCGGGACGGTGTAGGGCGGAGAGAGCGGGACGGTGTAGGGCGGAGAGAGCAGGACGGTGTAGGGCGGAGAGTGCAGGACGGTGTAGGGCGGAGAGTGCAGGACGGTGTAGGGCGGAGTGAGCGGTACGTTGTGGAGCGGAGAGAGCAGGACGGTGTAGGGCGGAGAGAGCGGTGCGGTGTAGGGCGGAGTGAGCAGTACGTTGTGGAGCGGAGAGAGCAGGACGGTGTAGGGCGGAGAGAGCGGGACGGTGTAGGGCGGAGAGAGCGGGACGGTGTAGGGCGGAGAGAGCAGGACGGTGTAGGGCGGAGAGTGCAGGACGGTGTAGGGCGGAGAGTGCAGGACGGTGTAGGGCGGAGTGAGCGGTACGTTGTGGAGCGGAGAGGGCAGGACGGTGTAGGGCGGAGAGAGCGGTGCGGTGTAGGGCGGAGTGAGCGGTACGTTGTGGAGCGGAGAGAGCAGGACGGTGTAGGGCGGAGAGAGCGGGACGGTGTAGTGCGGAGAGAGCGGGACGGTGTAGTGCGGAGAGAGCGGGACGGTGTAGGGCGGAGAGAGCGGGACGGTGTAGGGCGGACAGAGCGGGAAGGTGTAGGGCGGAGAGAGCAGGACGGTGCAGAGCGGAGAGAGCGGGACAGTGTAGGGTGGAGAGTGCAGGACGGTGTAGGGCGGAGAGAGCGGGACGGTGTAGTGCGGACAGAGCGGGAAGGTGTAGGGCGGAGAGAGCAGGACGGTGCAGAGCGGAGAGAGCGGGACGGTGTAGGGCGGACAGAGCGGGACGGTGTCGGGCGGACAGAGCGGGAAGGTGTAGGGCGGAGAGAGCAGGACGGTGCAGAGCGGAGAGAGCGGGACGGTGTAGGGCGGAGAGAGCGGGACGGTGTAGGGCGGAGTGAGCAGGACGGTGTAGGGCGGAGAGAGCGGGACGATGTAGGGCGGAGAGAGCGGGACGGTGTAGAGCGGAGCGAGCGGGACGGTGTGAGGCGGAGAGAGCGGGACGATGCAGTGCGGAGAGAGCGGGACGATGCAGTGCGGAGAGAGCGGGACGATGCAGTGCGGAGAGAGCGGGACGGTGTAGGGCGGAGTGAGCAGGACGGGGTAGGGCGGAGAGAGCGGGACGATGTAGGGCGGAGAGAGCGGGACGATGTAGGGCGGAGAGAGCGGGACGATGTAGGGCGGAGAGAGCGGGAAGGTGTAAGGCGGAGAGAGCGGGACGGTGTAGAGCGGAGCGAGCGGGACGGTGTGAGGCGGAGAGAGCGGGACGATGCAGTGCGGAGAGAGCGGGACGATGCAGTGCGGAGAGAGCGGGACGATGCAGTGCGGAGAGAGCGGGACGGTGTAGGGAGGAGAGAGCGGGACGGTGCAGGACGGTGCAGAGCGGAGAGAGCAGGACGTTGTAGGGCGGAGAGAGCAGGACGGGGTAGGGTGGAGAGTGCAGGACGGTGTAGGGCGGAGAGTACAGGACGGTGTAGGGCAGAGAGAGCAGGACGGTGTAGGGCGGAGAGAGCAGGGCGGTGTAGGGCGGAGAGTGCAGGACGGTGTAGGGCGGAGAGAGCAGGACGGTATAGGGCGGAGAGTGCATGACGGTGTCGGGCGGAGAGAGCAGGACGGTGTAGGGCGGAGAGTGCAGGGCGGAGAGAGCAGGACGGTGTAGGGCAGAGAGTGCAGGACAGTGTAGGGCGGAGAGAGCGGGACGGTGTGGAGCGGAGAGAGCGGGAAGGTGTAGGGCGGAGAGTGCAGGACGGTGTAGTGCGGACAGAGCGGGAAGGTGTAGGGCGGAGAGAGCGGGACGATGTATGCCGGAGAGAGCGGGACGGTGTATGCCGGAGAGAGCGGGACGGTGTATGCCGGAGAGAGCGGGACGGTGTAGAGCGTAGTGAGCGGGACGGTGTAGGGCGGAGAGAGCGGGACGGTGTAGAGCGGAGAGAGCGGGACGGTGTAGAGCGGAGAGAGCGGGACGGTGTAGAGCGGAGAGAGCGGGACGGTGTCGAGCGGAGAGAACGGGACGGTGTCGGGCGTAGAGAGCACAACGGTGTAGAGCGGAGAGAGCAGGACGGTGTAGAGCGGAGAGAGCGGGACGGTGTTGGGCGGAGAGAGCGGGACGGTGTCGGGCGGAGAGAGCGGGACGGTGTCGGGCGGAGAGAGCGGGACGGTGTCGGGCTGAGAGAGCGGGACGGTGTCGGGCTGAGAGAGCGGGACGGTGTCGGGCTGAGAGAGCGGGTCGGTGTAGGGCGGAGAGAGCTGGACGGTGTTGGGCGGAGAGAGCTGGACGGTGTTGGGCGGAGAGAGCGGGACGGTGTAGGGCGGAGAGAGCGGGACGGTGTAGGGCGGACAGAGCGGGACGGTGTAGGGCGGACAGAGCGGGACGGTGTAGGGCGGAGAGAGCGGGACGTTGCAGAACGGACAGAGCAGGACGGTGTAGGCCGGACAGAGCAGGACGGTGTAGGGTAGGGCGGAGAGAGCAGGACGGTGCAGGGCGGAGAGAGCAGGACGGTGCAGGGCGGAGAGAGCAGGACGGTGTAGGCCGGACAGAGCAGGACGGTGTAGGGTAGGGCGGAGAGAGCAGGACGGTGCAGGGCGGAGAGAGCAGGACGGTGTAGGGTAGGGCGGAGTGAGCAGGACGGTGTAGGGTAGGGCAGAGAGAGCAGGACGGTGTGGGGCGGAGAGAGCGGGACGGTGTTGGGCGGAGAGAGCGGGACGGTGTAGGGCGGAGAGAGCGGGACGGTGTAGGGCGGAGAGAGCAGGACGGTGTAGGGCGGAGAGTGCAGGACGGCGTAGGGCGGAGAGTGCAGGACGGCGTAGGGCGGAGAGTGCGGGACGGCGTAGGGCGGAGAGTGCGGGACGGCGTAGGGCGGAGAGTGCGGGACGGCGTAGGGCGGAGAGTGCGGGACGGCGTAGGGCGGAGAGTGCGGGACGGCGTAGGGCGGAGAGTGCGGGACGGCGTAGGGCGGAGAGAGCGGGACGATGTCGAGCAGAGAGAGCAGGACGGTGTATCGCGGAGAGAGCGGGACGGTGTAGGGCGGAGAGAGCGGGACGGTGTAGAGCGGAGAGAGCGGGACGGTGTCGAGCGGAGAGAACGGGACGGTGTCGGGCGTAGAGAGCACAACGGTGTAGAGCGGAGAGAGCAGGACGGTGTAGAGCGGAGAGAGCGGGACGGTGTTGGGCGGAGAGAGCGGGACGGTGTCGGGCGGAGAGAGCGGGACGGTGTCGGGCGGAGAGAGCGGGACGGTGTCGGGCTGAGAGAGCGGGACGGTGTCGGGCTGAGAGAGCGGGACGGTGTCGGGCTGAGAGAGCGGGTCGGTGTAGGGCGGAGAGAGCTGGACGGTGTTGGGCGGAGAGAGCTGGACGGTGTTGGGCGGAGAGAGCGGGACGGTGTTGGGCGGAGAGAGCGGGACGGTGTAGGGCGGAGAGAGCGGGACGGTGTAGGGCGGACAGAGCGGGACGGTGTAGGGCGGACAGAGCGGGACGGTGTAGGGCGGACAGAGCGGGACGGTGTAGGGCGGAGAGAGCGGGACGGTGTAGGCCGGACAGAGCAGGACGGTGTAGGGTAGGGCGGAGAGAGCAGGACGGTGCAGGGCGGAGAGAGCAGGACGGTGCAGGGCGGAGAGAGCAGGACGGTGTAGGCCGGACAGAGCAGGACGGTGTAGGGTAGGGCGGAGAGAGCAGGACGGTGCAGGGCGGAGAGAGCAGGACGGTGTAGGGTAGGGCGGAGTGAGCAGGACGGTGTAGGGTAGGGCAGAGAGAGCAGGACGGTGTGGGGCGGAGAGAGCGGGACGGTGTTGGGCGGAGAGAGCGGGACGGTGTAGGGCGGAGAGAGCGGGACGGTGCAGGGCGGAGAGAGCAGGACGGTGTAGGGCGGAGAGTGCAGGACGGTGTAGGGCGGAGAGTGCAGGACGGTGTAGGGCGGAGAGTGCAGGACGGCGTAGGGCGGAGAGTGCGGGACGGCGTAGGGCGGAGAGTGCGGGACGGCGTAGGGCGGAGAGTGCGGGACGGCGTAGGGCGGAGAGTGCGGGACGGCGTAGGGCGGAGAGAGCGGGACGATGTCGAGCGGAGAGAGCAGGACGGTGTATCGCGGAGAGAGCGGATGGTGCAGGGCGGAGAGAGCGGGACGGTGTAGGGCGGAGAGAGCGGGACGGTGTAGAGCGGAGAGTGTAGGACGGACAGAGCAGGACGCTGTAGGGCGGAGAGAGCAGGACAGTGTAGGGCGGACAGAGCGGGACGGTGCAGAGCGGAGAGAGCAGGACGGTGCAGGGCGGAGAGAGCTGGACGGTGTAGAGCGGAGAGAGCTGGACGGTGTAGAGCGGAGAGAGCGGGACGGTGTAGAGCGGAGAGAGCGGGACGATGTAGGGCGGAGAGAGCGGGACAGTGTAGGGCGGAGAGAGCGGTACGTTGTAGAGCGGAGAGAGCGGGACGGTGTAGGGCGGAGAGAGCGGCACGGTGTAGGGCGGAGAGAGCGGGACGGTGTAGGGCGGAGAGAGCGGGACGGTGTAGGGCGGAGAGAGCAGGACGGTGTAGGGCGGAGAGTGCAGGACGGTGTAGGGCGGAGAGTGCAGGACGGTGTAGGGCGGAGTGAGCGGTACGTTGTGGAGCGGAGAGAGCAGGACGGTGTAGGGCGGAGAGAGCGGGACGGTGTAGGGCGGAGAGAGCGGGACGGTGTAGGGCGGAGAGAGCAGGACGGTGTAGGGCGGAGAGTGCAGGACGGTGTAGGGCGGAGAGTGCAGGACGGTGTAGGGCGGAGTGAGCGGTACGTTGTGGAGCGGAGAGAGCAGGACGGTGTAGGGCGGAGAGAGCGGTGCGGTGTAGGGCGGAGTGAGCGGTACGTTGTGGAGCGGAGAGAGCAGGACGGTGTAGGGCGGAGAGAGCGGGACGGTGTAGTGCGGAGAGAGCGGGACGGTGTAGGGCGGAGAGAGCGGGACGGTGTAGGGTGGAGAGAGCGGGACGGTGTAGGGCGGAGAGAGCAGGACGGTGCAGAGCGGAGAGAGCGGGACAGTGTAGGGTGGAGAGTGCAGGACGGTGTAGTGCGGACAGAGCGGGAAGGTGTAGGGCGGAGAGAGCAGGACGGTGCAGAGCGGAGAGAGCGGGACGGTGTAGGGCGGAGAGAGCGGGACGGTGTCGGGCGGACAGAGCGGGAAGGTGTAGGGCGGAGAGAGCAGGACGGTGCAGAGCGGAGAGAGCGGGACGGTGTAGGGCGGAGAGAGCGGGACGGTGTAGGGCGGAGTGAGCAGGACGGTGTAGGGCGGAGAGAGCGGGACGATGTAGGGCGGAGAGAGCGGGAAGGTGTAAAGCGGAGAGAGCGGGACGGTGTAGAGCGGAGCGAGCGGGACGGTGTGAGGCGGAGAGAGCGGGACGATGCAGTGCGGAGAGAGCGGGACGATGCAGTGCGGAGAGAGCGGGACGATGCAGTGCGGAGAGAGCGGGACGATGCAGTGCGGAGAGAGCGGGACGATGCAGTGCGGAGAGAGCGGGACGATGCAGTGCGGAGAGAGCGGGACGGTGTAGGGCGGAGTGAGCGGGACGGGGTAGGGCGGAGAGAGCGGGACGGGGTAGGGCGGAGAGAGCGGGACGATGTAGGGCGGAGAGAGCGGGACGATGTAGGGCGGAGAGAGCGGGAAGGTGTAAGGCGGAGAGAGCGGGACGGTGTAGAGCGGAGCGAGCGGGACGGTGTGAGGCGGAGAGAGCGGGACGATGCAGTGCGGAGAGAGCGGGACGATGCAGTGCGGAGAGAGCGGGACGGTGTAGGGAGGAGAGAGCGGGACGGTGCAGGACGGTGCAGAGCGGAGAGAGCAGGACGTTGTAGGGCGGAGAGAGCAGGACGGGGTAGGGCGGAGAGTGCAGGACGGTGTAGGGCGGAGAGTGCAGGACGGTGTAGGGCGGAGAGTACAGGACGGTGTAGGGCAGAGAGAGCAGGACAGTGTAGGGCGGAGAGAGCAGGACGGTGTAGGGCGGAGAGTGCAGGACGGTATAGGGCGGAGAGTGCATGACGGTGTCGGGCGGAGAGAGCAGGACGGTGTAGGGCGGAGAGTGCAGGGCGGAGAGAGCAGGACGGTGTAGGGCAGAGAGTGCAGGACAGTGTAGGGCGGGGAGAGCGGGACGGTGTGGAGCGGAGAGAGCGGGAAGGTGTAGGGCGGAGAGTGCAGGACGGTGTAGTGCGGACAGAGCGGGAAGGTGTAGGGCGGAGAGAGCGGGACGGTGTATGCCGGAGAGAGCGGGACGGTGTATGCCGGAGAGAGCGGGACGGTGGAGAGCGTAGTGAGCGGGACGGTGTAGGGCGGAGAGAGCGGTGCGGTGTAGGGCGGAGTGAGCGGTACGTTGTGGAGCGGAGAGAGCAGGACGGTGTAGGGCGGAGAGAGCGGGACGGTGTAGTGCGGAGAGAGCGGGACGGTGTAGTGCGGAGAGAGCGGGACGGTGTAGGGCGGAGAGAGCGGGACGGTGTAGGGCGGACAGAGCGGGAAGGTGTAGGGCGGAGAGAGCAGGACGGTGCAGAGCGGAGAGAGCGGGACAGTGTAGGGTGGAGAGTGCAGGACGGTGTAGGGCGGAGAGAGCGGGACGGTGTAGTGCGGACAGAGCGGGAAGGTGTAGGGCGGAGAGAGCAGGACGGTGCAGAGCGGAGAGAGCGGGACGGTGTAGGGCGGACAGAGCGGGACGGTGTCGGGCGGACAGAGCGGGAAGGTGTAGGGCGGAGAGAGCAGGACGGTGCAGAGCGGAGAGAGCGGGACGGTGTAGGGCGGAGAGAGCGGGACGGTGTAGGGCGGAGTGAGCAGGACGGTGTAGGGCGGAGAGAGCGGGACGATGTAGGGCGGAGAGAGCGGGACGGTGTAGAGCGGAGCGAGCGGGACGGTGTGAGGCGGAGAGAGCGGGACGATGCAGTGCGGAGAGAGCGGGACGATGCAGTGCGGAGAGAGCGGGACGATGCAGTGCGGAGAGAGCGGGACGGTGTAGGGCGGAGTGAGCAGGACGGGGTAGGGCGGAGAGAGCGGGACGATGTAGGGCGGAGAGAGCGGGACGATGTAGGGCGGAGAGAGCGGGACGATGTAGGGCGGAGAGAGCGGGAAGGTGTAAGGCGGAGAGAGCGGGACGGTGTAGAGCGGAGCGAGCGGGACGGTGTGAGGCGGAGAGAGCGGGACGATGCAGTGCGGAGAGAGCGGGACGATGCAGTGCGGAGAGAGCGGGACGATGCAGTGCGGAGAGAGCGGGACGGTGTAGGGAGGAGAGAGCGGGACGGTGCAGGACGGTGCAGAGCGGAGAGAGCAGGACGTTGTAGGGCGGAGAGAGCAGGACGGGGTAGGGTGGAGAGTGCAGGACGGTGTAGGGCGGAGAGTACAGGACGGTGTAGGGCAGAGAGAGCAGGACGGTGTAGGGCGGAGAGAGCAGGGCGGTGTAGGGCGGAGAGTGCAGGACGGTGTAGGGCGGAGAGAGCAGGACGGTATAGGGCGGAGAGTGCATGACGGTGTCGGGCGGAGAGAGCAGGACGGTGTAGGGCGGAGAGTGCAGGGCGGAGAGAGCAGGACGGTGTAGGGCAGAGAGTGCAGGACAGTGTAGGGCGGAGAGAGCGGGACGGTGTGGAGCGGAGAGAGCGGGAAGGTGTAGGGCGGAGAGTGCAGGACGGTGTAGTGCGGACAGAGCGGGAAGGTGTAGGGCGGAGAGAGCGGGACGATGTATGCCGGAGAGAGCGGGACGGTGTATGCCGGAGAGAGCGGGACGGTGTATGCCGGAGAGAGCGGGACGGTGTAGAGCGTAGTGAGCGGAACGGTGTAGGGCGGAGAGAGCGGGACGGTGTAGAGCGGAGAGAGCGGGACGGTGTAGAGCGGAGAGAGCGGGACGGTGTAGAGCGGAGAGAGCGGGACGGTGTCGAGCGGAGAGAACGGGACGGTGTCGGGCGTAGAGAGCACAACGGTGTAGAGCGGAGAGAGCAGGACGGTGTAGAGCGGAGAGAGCGGGACGGTGTCGGGCGGAGAGAGCGGGACGGTGTCGGGCGGAGAGAGCGGGACGGTGTCGGGCGGAGAGAGCGGGACGGTGTCGGGCTGAGAGAGCGGGACGGTGTCGGGCTGAGAGAGCGGGACGGTGTCGGGCTGAGAGAGCGGGTCGGTGTAGGGCGGAGAGAGCTGGACGGTGTTGGGCGGAGAGAGCTGGACGGTGTTGGGCGGAGAGAGCGGGACGGTGTAGGGCGGACAGAGCGGGACGGTGTAGGGCGGACAGAGCGGGACGGTGTAGGGCGGAGAGAGCGGGACGTTGCAGAACGGACAGAGCAGGACGGTGTAGGCCGGACAGAGCAGGACGGTGTAGGGTAGGGCGGAGAGAGCAGGACGGTGCAGGGCGGAGAGAGCAGGACGGTGCAGGGCGGAGAGAGCAGGACGGTGTAGGCCGGACAGAGCAGGACGGTGTAGGGTAGGGCGGAGAGAGCAGGACGGTGCAGGGCGGAGAGAGCAGGACGGTGTAGGGTAGGGCGGAGTGAGCAGGACGGTGTAGGGTAGGGCAGAGAGAGCAGGACGGTGTGGGGCGGAGAGAGCGGGACGGTGTTGGGCGGAGAGAGCGGGACGGTGTAGGGCGGAGAGAGCGGGACGGTGCAGGGCGGAGAGAGCAGGACGGTGTAGGGCGGAGAGTGCAGGACGGTGTAGGGCGGAGAGTGCAGGACGGTGTAGGGCGGAGAGTGCGGGACGGCGTAGGGCGGAGAGTGCGGGACGGCGTAGGGCGGAGAGTGCGGGACGGCGTAGGGCGGAGAGTGCGGGACGGCGTAGGGCGGAGAGTGCGGGACGGCGTAGGGCGGAGAGAGCGGGACGATGTCGAGCGGAGAGAGCAGGACGGTGTATCGCGGAGAGAGCGGATGGTGCAGGGCGGAGAGAGCGGGACGGTGTAGGGCGGAGAGAGCGGGACGGTGTAGAGCGGAGAGTGTAGGACGGACAGAGCAGGACGCTGTAGGGCGGAGAGAGCAGGACAGTGTAGGGCGGACAGAGCGGGACGGTGCAGAGCGGAGAGAGCAGGACGGTGCAGGGCGGAGAGAGCTGGACGGTGTAGAGCGGAGAGAGCTGGACGGTGTAGAGCGGAGAGAGCGGGACGGTGTAGAGCGGAGAGAGCGGGACGATGTAGGGCGGAGAGAGCGGGACAGTGTAGGGCGGAGAGAGCGGTACGTTGTAGAGCGGAGAGAGCGGGACGGTGTAGGGCGGAGAGAGCGGCACGGTGTAGGGCGGAGAGAGCGGGACGGTGTAGGGCGGAGAGAGCGGGACGGTGTAGGGCGGAGAGTGCAGGACGGTGTAGGGCGGAGAGTGCAGGACGGTGTAGGGCGGAGTGAGCGGTACGTTGTGGAGCGGAGAGAGCGGGACGGTGTAGGGCGGAGAGAGCGGGACGGTGTAGGGCGGAGAGAGCGGGACGGTGTAGGGCGGAGAGAGCAGGACGGTGTAGGGCGGAGAGTGCAGGACGGTGTAGGGCGGAGAGTGCAGGACGGTGTAGGGCGGAGTGAGCGGTACGTTGTGGAGCGGAGAGAGCAGGACGGTGTAGGGCGGAGAGAGCGGTGCGGTGTAGGGCGGAGTGAGCGGTACGTTGTGGAGCGGAGAGAGCAGGACGGTGTAGGGCGGAGAGAGCGGGACGGTGTAGTGCGGAGAGAGCGGGACGGTGTAGGGCGGAGAGA
Source organism: Heterodontus francisci (assembly GCF_036365525.1). NCBI lineage: Eukaryota > Metazoa > Chordata > Chondrichthyes > Heterodontiformes > Heterodontidae > Heterodontus > Heterodontus francisci. The sequence continues at coordinate 31,042 of NW_027141634.1, read as the reverse complement.
GCGGGACGGTGTAGGGTGGAGAGAGCGGGACGGTGTAGGGCGGAGAGAGCAGGACGGTGCAGAGCGGAGAGAGCGGGACAGTGTAGGGTGGAGAGAGCGGGACGGTGTAGGGCGGAGAGAGCAGGACGGTGCAGAGCGGAGAGAGCGGGACAGTGTAGGGTGGAGAGTGCAGGACGGTGTAGTGCGGACAGAGCGGGAAGGTGTAGGGCGGAGAGAGCAGGACGGTGCAGAGCGGAGAGAGCGGGACGGTGTAGGGCGGAGAGAGCGGGACGGTGTCGGGCGGACAGAGCGGGAAGGTGTAGGGCGGAGAGAGCAGGACGGTGCAGAGCGGAGAGAGCGGGACGGTGTAGGGCGGAGAGAGCGGGACGGTGTAGGGCGGAGTGAGCAGGACGGTGTAGGGCGGAGAGAGCGGGACGATGTAGGGCGGAGAGAGCGGGAAGGTGTAAGGCGGAGAGAGCGGGACGGTGTAGAGCGGAGCGAGCGGGACGGTGTGAGGCGGAGAGAGCGGGACGATGCAGTGCGGAGAGAGCGGGACGATGCAGTGCGGAGAGAGCGGGACGATGCAGTGCGGAGAGAGCGGGACGATGCAGTGCGGAGAGAGCGGGACGATGCAGTGCGGAGAGAGCGGGACGATGCAGTGCGGAGAGAGCGGGACGATGCAGTGCGGAGAGAGCGGGACGGTGTAGGGCGGAGTGAGCGGGACGGGGTAGGGCGGAGAGAGCGGGACGATGTAGGGCGGAGAGAGCGGGACGATGTAGGGCGGAGAGAGCGGGAAGGTGTAAGGCGGAGAGAGCGGGACGGTGTAGAGCGGAGCGAGCGGGACGATGTGAGGCGGAGAGAGCGGGACGATGCAGTGCGGAGAGAGCGGGACGATGCAGTGCGGAGAGAGCGGGACGGTGTAGGGAGGAGAGAGCGGGACGGTGCAGGACGGTGCAGAGCGGAGAGAGCAGGACGTTGTAGGGCGGAGAGAGCAGGACGGGGTAGGGCGGAGAGTGCAGGACGGTGTAGGGCGGAGAGTACAGGACGGTGTAGGGCAGAGAGAGCAGGACAGTGTAGGGCGGAGAGAGCAGGACGGTGTAGGGCGGAGAGTGCAGGACGGTATAGGGCGGAGAGTGCATGACGGTGTCGGGCGGAGAGAGCAGGACGGTGTAGGGCGGAGAGTGCAGGGCGGAGAGAGCAGGACGGTGTAGGGCAGAGAGTGCAGGACAGTGTAGGGCGGGGAGAGCGGGACGGTGTGGAGCGGAGAGAGCGGGAAGGTGTAGGGCGGAGAGTGCAGGACGGTGTAGTGCGGACAGAGCGGGAAGGTGTAGGGCGGAGAGAGCGGGACGGTGTATGCCGGAGAGAGCGGGACGGTGTATGCCGGAGAGAGCGGGACGGTGGAGAGCGTAGTGAGCGGGACGGTGTAGGGCGGAGAGAGCGGGACGGTGTAGAGCGGAGAGAGCGGGACGGTGTAGAGCGGAGAGAGCGGGACGGTGTCGAGCGGAGAGAACGGGACGGTGTCGGGCGTAGAGAGCACAACGGTGTAGAGCGGAGAGAGCGGGATGGTGTAGAGCGGAGAGAGCGGGACGGTGTAGGGCGGAGAGAGCGGGACGGTGTAGGGCGGAGAGAGCGGGACGGTGTCGGGCTGAGAGAGCGGGACGGTGTCGGGCTGAGAGAGCGGGTCGGTGTAGGGCGGAGAGAGCTGGACGGTGTTGGGCGGAGAGAGCGGGACGGTGTAGGGCGCAGAGAGCGGGACGGTGTAGGGCGGACAGAGCGGGACGGTGTAGGGCGGACAGAGCGGGACGGTGTAGGGCGGAGAGAGCGGGACGTTGCAGAACGGACAGAGCAGGACGGTGTAGGCCGGACAGAGCAGGACGGTGTAGGGTAGGGCGGAGAGAGCAGGACGGTGCAGGGCGGAGAGAGCAGGACGGTGTAGGGTAGGGCGGAGAGAGCAGGGCGGAGAGAGCAGGACGGTGTAGGGTAGGGCGGAGTGAGCAGGACGGTGTAGGGTAGGGCAGAGAGAGCAGGACGGTGTGGGGCGGAGAGAGCGGGACGGTGTTGGGCGGAGAGAGCGGGACGGTGTAGGGCGGAGAGAGCGGGACGGTGCAGGGCGGAGAGAGCAGGACGGTGTCGAGCGGAGAGAGCAGGACGGTGTACGGCGGAGAGAGCAGGACAGTGTAGAGCGGAGAGAGCAGGACGGTGTAGGGTGCGAGAGCAGGACCGTGTAGAGCAGATAGAGCAGGACGGTGTTGGGTGGAGAGAGCAGGACCGTGTAGAGCAGAGAGAGCAGGACGGTGCAGGGCGGCGGGAGCAGGACGGTGTAGGGCGGAGAGAGCAGGAGGGTCGAGGGCGGAGAGAGCAGGACGGTGTTGGGCGGACGGAGCATGACGGTGTAGGGCGGACGGAGCAGGACGGTGGAGGGCGGAGAGAGCAGGACGGTGGAGGGCGGAGAGAGCAGGACGGTGGAGGGCGCAAGAGCAGGACGGTGTCGAGCAGATAGAGCAGGATGGTGTAGAGTGTACAGCGTGGTCTGTCATAAAGGAGAAAAGTAACTGGCATTTATATAGGATCTGTCATATACTCAGGCCAGTGAGGGTCATTAGGGGAGGATTCTGTTACAGTCCAGGCTGATACAGTGAGGGTCATTAGGGGAGGATTCTGTTACAGTCCAGGCTGATACAGTGAGGGTCATTAGGGGAGGATTCTGTTACAGTCCAGGCTGATACAGTGAGGGTCATTAGGGGAGGATTCTGTTACAGTCCAGGCTGATACAGTGAGGGTCATTAGGGGAGGATTCTGTTACAGTCCAGGCTGATACAGTGAGGGTCATTAGGGGAGGATTCTGTTACAGTCCAGGCTGATACAGTGAGGGTCATTAGGGGAGGATTCTGTTACAGTCCAGGCTGATACAGTGAGGGTCATTAGGGGAGGATTCTGTTACAGTCCAGGCTGATACAGTGAGGGTCATTAGGGGAGGATTCTGTTACAGTCCAGGCTGATACAGTGAGGGTCATTAGGGGAGGATTCTGTTACAGTCCAGGCTGATACAGTGAGGGTCATTAGGGGAGGATTCTGTTACAGTCCAGGCTGATACAGTGAGGGTCATTAGGGGAGGATTCTGTTACAGTCCAGGCTGATACAGTGAGGGTCATTAGGGGAGGATTCTGTTACAGTCCAGGCTGATACAGTGAGGGTCATTAGGGGAGGATTCTGTTACAGTCCAGGCTGATACAGTGAGGGTCATTAGGGGAGGATTCTGTTACAGTCCAGGCTGATACAGTGAGGGTCATTAGGGGAGGATTCTGTTACAGTCCAGGCTGATACAGTGAGGGTCATTAGGGGAGGATTCTGTTACAGTCCAGGCTGATACAGTGAGGGTCATTAGGGGAGGATTCTGTTCCAGTCCAGGCTGATACAGTGAGGGTCATTAGGGGAGGATTCTGTTACAGTCCAGGCTGATACAGTGAGGGACATTAGGGGAGGATTCTGTTACAGTCCAGGCTGATACAGTGAGGGTCATTAGGGGAGGATTCTGTTACAGTCCTGGCTGATACAGTGAGGGTCATTAGGGGAGGATTCTGTTACAGTCCAGGCTGATACAGTGAGGGTCATTAGGGGAGGATTCTGTTACAGTCCAGGCTGATACAGTGAGGGTCATTGGGGGAGGATTCTGTTACAGTCCAGGCTGATACAGTGAGGGTCATTAGGGGAGGATTCTGTTACAGTCCAGGCTGATACAGTGAGGGTCATTGGGGGAGGATTCTGTTACAGTCCAGGCTGATACAGTGAGGGTCATTGGGGGAGGATTCTGTTACAGTCCAGGCTGATACAGTGAGGGTCATTAGGGGAGGATTCTGTTACAGTCCAGGCTGGTACAGTGAGGGTCATTAGGGGAGGATTCTGTTACAGTCCAGGCTGGTACAGTGAGGGTCATTAGGGGAGGATTCTGTTACAGTCCAGGCTGATACAGTGAGGGTCATTAGGGGAGGATTCTGTTACAGTCCAGGCTGGTACAGTGAGGGTCATTAGGGGAGGATTCTGTTACAGTCCAGGCTGATACAGTGAGGGTCATTAGGGGAGGATTCTGTTCCAGTCCAGGCTGGTACAGTAAGGGTCATTCGGGGAGGATTCTGTTACAGTCCAGGCTGGTACAGTAAGGGTCATTCGGGGAGGATTCTGTTACAGTCCAGGCTGGTACAGTAAGGGTCATTCGGGGAGGATTCTGTTACAGTCCAGGCTGGTACAGTAAGGGTCATTCGGGGAGGATTCTGTTACAGTCCAGGCTGGTACAGTAAGGGTCATTCGGGGAGGATTCTGTTACAGTCCAGGCTGGTACAGTAAGGGTCATTCGGGGAGGATTCTGTTACAGTCCAGGCTGGTACAGTAAGGGTCATTCGGGGAGGATTCTGTTACAGTCCAGGCTGGCACAGTGAGGGTCATTAGGGGAGGATTCTGTTACAGTCCAGGCTGGTGCAGTGAGGGTCATTAGGGGAGGATTCTGTTACAGTCCAGGCTGGCACAGTGAGGGTCATTAGGGGAGGATTCTGTTACAGTCCAGGCTGGTACAGTGAGGGTCATTAGGGGAGGATTCTGTTACAGTCCAGGCTGATACAGTGAGGGTCATTAGGGGAGGATTCTGTTACAGTCCAGGCTGGTACAGTGAGGGTCATTAGGGGAGGATTCTGTTACAGTCCAGGCTGGTACAGTGAGGGTCATTAGGGGAGGATTCTGTTACAGTCCAGGCTGGTACAGTGAGGGTCATTAGGGGAGGATTCTGTTACAGTCCAGGCTGGTACAGTGAGGGTCATTAGGGGAGGGTTCTGTTACAGTCCAGGCTGGTACAGTGAGGGTCATTAGGGGAGGATTCTGTTACAGTCCAGGCTGGTACAGTGAGGGTCATTAGGGGAGGATTCTGTTACAGTCCAGGCTGGTACAGTGAGGGTCATTAGGGGAGGATTCTGTTACAGTCCAGGCTGGTACAGTGAGGGTCTTTAGGGGAGGATTCTGTTACAGTCCAGGCTGGTACAGTGAGGGTCATTAGGGGAGGATTCTGTTACAGTCCAGGCTGGTACAGTGAGGGTCATTAGGGGAGGATTCTGTTACAGTCCAGGCTGGTACAGTGAGGGTCATTAGGGGAGGATTCTGTTACAGTCCAGGCTGATACAGTGAGGGTCATTAGGGGAGGATTCTGTTACAGTCCAGGCTGGTACAGTGAGGGTCATTAGGGGAGGATTCTGTTACAGTCCAGGCTGGTACAGTGAGGGTCATTAGGGGAGGATTCTGTTACAGTCCAGGCTGGTACAGTGAGGGTCATTAGGGGAGGATTCTGTTACAGTCCAGGCTGGTACAGTGAGGGTCATTAGGGGAGGGTTCTGTTACAGTCCAGGCTGGTACAGTGAGGGTCATTAGGGGAGGATTCTGTTACTGTCCAGGCTGGTACAGTGAGGGTCATTAGGGGAGGATTCTGTTACAGTCCAGGCTGGTACAGTGAGGGTCATTAGGGGAGGATTCTGTTACAGTCCAGGCTGGTACAGTGAGGGTCTTTAGGGGAGGATTCTGTTACAGTCCAGGCTGGTACAGTGAGGGTCATTAGGGGAGGATTCTGTTACAGTCCAGGCTGGTACAGTGAGGGTCATTAGGGGAGGATTCTGTTACAGTCCAGGCTGGTACAGTGAGGGTCATTAGGGGAGGATTCTGTTACAGTCCAGGCTGATACAGTGAGGGTCATTAGGGGAGGATTCTGTTACAGTCCAGGCTGGTACAGTGAGGGTCATTAGGGGAGGATTCTGTTACAGTCCAGGCTGGTACAGTGAGGGTCATTAGGGGAGGATTCTGTTACAGTCCAGGCTGGTACAGTGAGGGTCATTAGGGGAGGATTCTGTTACAGTCCAGGCTGGTACAGTGAGGGTCATTAGGGGAGGGTTCTGTTACAGTCCAGGCTGGTACAGTGAGGGTCATTAGGGGAGGATTCTGTTACAGTCCAGGCTGGTACAGTGAGGGTCATTAGGGGAGGATTCTGTTACAGTCCAGGCTGGTACAGTGAGGGTCATTAGGGGAGGATTCTGTTACAGTCCAGGCTGGTACAGTGAGGGTCATTAGGGGAGGATTCTGTTACAGTCCAGGCTGGTACAGTGAGGGTCATTAGGGGAGGATTCTGTTACAGTCCAGGCTGGTACAGTGAGGGTCATTAGGGGAGGATTCTGTTACAGTCCAGGCTGGTACAGTGAGGGTCATTAGGGGAGGATTCTGTTACAGTCCAGGCTGGTACAGTGAGGGTCATTAGGGGAGGATTCTGTTACAGTCCAGGCTGGTGCAGTGAGGGTCATTAGGGGAGGATTCTGTTACAGTCCAGGCTGGTACAGTGAGGGTCATTAGGGGAGGATTCTGTTACAGTCCAGGCTGGTACAGTGAGGGTCATTAGGGGAGGATTCTGTTACAGTCCAGGCTGGTACAGTGAGGGTCATTAGGGGAGGATTCTGTTACAGTCCAGGCTGGTGCAGTGAGGATCATTTGGGGAGGATTCTGTTACAGTCCAGGCTGATCCAGTGAGGGTCATTTGGGGAGGATTCTGTTACAGTCCAGGCTGATACAGTGAGGGTCATTAGGGGAGGATTCTGTTACAGTCCAGGCTGGTACAGTGAGGGTCATTAGGGGAGGGTTCTGTTACAGTCCAGGCTGGTACAGTGAGGGTCATTAGGGGAGGATTCTGTTACAGTCCAGGCTGGTACAGTGAGGGTCATTAGGGGAGGATCCTGTTACAGTCCAGGCTGATCCAGTGAGGGTCATTTGGGGAGGATTCTGTTACAGTCCAGGCTGGTACAGTGAGGGTCATTAGGGGAGGATTCTGTTACAGTCCAGGCTGGTACAGTGAGGGTCATTAGGGGAGGATTCTGTTACAGTCCAGGCTGGTACAGTGAGGGTCATTAGGGGAGGATTCTGTTACAGTCCAGGCTGGTACATTGAGGGTCATTAGGGGAGGGTTCTGTTACAGTCCAGGCTGATACAGTGAGGGTCATTTGGGGAGGAATCTGTTGCAGTCCAGGCTGGCACAGTGAGGGTCATTTGGGGAGGATTCTGTTACAGTCCAGGCTGGTGCAGTGAGGGTCATTTGGGGAGGATTCTGTTACAGTCCAGGCTGATACAGTGAGGGTCATTAGGGGAGGATTCTGTTACAGTCCAGGCTGGTACAGTGCGGGTCATTAGGGAAGGGTTCTGTTACAGTCCAGGCTGATACAGTGAGGGTCATTTGGGGAGGATTCTGTTACAGTCCAGGCTGGTACAGTGAGGGTCATTAGGGGAGGGTTCTGTTGCAGTCCAGGCTGGTACAGTGAGGGTCATTAGGGGAGGATTCTGTTACAGTCCAGGCTGGTACAGTGAGGGTCATTAGGGGAGGATTCTGTTACAGTCCAGGCTGGTACAGTGAGGGTCATTAGGGGAGGGTTCTGTTGCAGTCCAGGCTGGTACAGTGAGGGTCATTAGGGGAGGATTCTGTTACAGTCCAGGCTGGTACAGTGAGGGTCATTAGGGGAGGATTCTGTTACAGTCCAGGCTGGTGCAGTGAGGGTCATTAGGGGAGGGTTCTCTTACAGTCCAGGCTGATACAGTGAGGGTCATTTGGGGAGGATTCTGTTACAGTCCAGGCTGATACAGTGAGGGTCATTAGGGGAGGATTCTGTTACAGTCCAGGCTGGTGCAGTGAGGGTCATTAGGGGAGGGTTCTGTTGCAGTCCAGGCTGATACAGTGAGGGTCATTTGGGGAGGATTCTGTTACAGTCCAGGCTGATACAGTGAGGGTCATTAGGGGAGGATTCTGTTACAGTCCAGGCTGATACAGTGAGGGTCATTAGGGGAGGATTCTGTTACAGTCCAGGCTGATACAGTGAGGGTCATTAGGGGAGGGTTCTGTTACAGTCCAGGCTGATACAGTGAGGGTCATTTGGGGAGGATTCTGTTACAGTCCAGGCTGGTACAGTGAGGGTCATTAGGGGAGGATTCTGTTACAGTCCAGGCTGATACAGTGAGGGTCATTAGGGGAGGGTTCTGTTACAGTCCAGGCTGGTACAGTGAGGGTCATTAGGGGAGGATTCTGTTACAGTCCAGGCTGGTACAGTGAGGGTCATTAGGGGAGGATTCTGTTACAGTCCAGGCTGGTACAGTGAGGGTCTTTAGGGGAGGATTCTGTTACAGTCCAGGCTGGTACAGTGAGGGTCATTAGGGGAGGATTCTGTTACAGTCCAGGCTGGTACAGTGAGGGTCATTAGGGGAGGATTCTGTTACAGTCCAGGCTGGTACAGTGAGGGTCATTAGGGGAGGATTCTGTTACAGTCCAGGCTGATACAGTGAGGGTCATTAGGGGAGGATTCTGTTACAGTCCAGGCTGGTACAGTGAGGGTCATTAGGGGAGGATTCTGTTACAGTCCAGGCTGGTACATTGAGGGTCATTAGGGGAGGGTTCTGTTACAGTCCAGGCTGATACAGTGAGGGTCATTTGGGGAGGAATCTGTTGCAGTCCAGGCTGGCACAGTGAGGGTCATTTGGGGAGGATTCTGTTACAGTCCAGGCTGGTGCAGTGAGGGTCATTTGGGGAGGATTCTGTTACAGTCCAGGCTGATACAGTGAGGGTCATTAGGGGAGGATTCTGTTACAGTCCAGGCTGGTACAGTGCGGGTCATTAGGGAAGGGTTCTGTTACAGTCCAGGCTGATACAGTGAGGGTCATTTGGGGAGGATTCTGTTACAGTCCAGGCTGGTACAGTGAGGGTCATTAGGGGAGGGTTCTGTTGCAGTCCAGGCTGGTACAGTGAGGGTCATTAGGGGAGGATTCTGTTACAGTCCAGGCTGGTACAGTGAGGGTCATTAGGGGAGGATTCTGTTACAGTCCAGGCTGGTACAGTGAGGGTCATTAGGGGAGGGTTCTGTTGCAGTCCAGGCTGGTACAGTGAGGGTCATTAGGGGAGGATTCTGTTACAGTCCAGGCTGGTACAGTGAGGGTCATTAGGGGAGGATTCTGTTACAGTCCAGGCTGGTGCAGTGAGGGTCATTAGGGGAGGGTTCTCTTACAGTCCAGGCTGATACAGTGAGGGTCATTTGGGGAGGATTCTGTTACAGTCCAGGCTGATACAGTGAGGGTCATTAGGGGAGGATTCTGTTACAGTCCAGGCTGGTGCAGTGAGGGTCATTAGGGGAGGGTTCTGTTGCAGTCCAGGCTGATACAGTGAGGGTCATTTGGGGAGGATTCTGTTACAGTCCAGGCTGATACAGTGAGGGTCATTAGGGGAGGATTCTGTTACAGTCCAGGCTGATACAGTGAGGGTCATTAGGGGAGGATTCTGTTACAGTCCAGGCTGATACAGTGAGGGTCATTAGGGGAGGGTTCTGTTACAGTCCAGGCTGATACAGTGAGGGTCATTTGGGGAGGATTCTGTTACAGTCCAGGCTGGTACAGTGAGGGTCATTAGGGGAGGATTCTGTTACAGTCCAGGCTGATACAGTGAGGGTCATTAGGGGAGGGTTCTGTTACAGTCCAGGCTGGTACAGTGAGGGTCATTAGGGGAGGATTCTGTTACAGTCCAGGCTGGTACAGTGAGGGTCATTAGGGGAGGATTCTGTTACAGTCCAGGCTGGTACAGTGAGGGTCTTTAGGGGAGGATTCTGTTACAGTCCAGGCTGGTACAGTGAGGGTCATTAGGGGAGGATTCTGTTACAGTCCAGGCTGGTACAGTGAGGGTCATTAGGGGAGGATTCTGTTACAGTCCAGGCTGGTACAGTGAGGGTCATTAGGGGAGGATTCTGTTACAGTCCAGGCTGATACAGTGAGGGTCATTAGGGGAGGATTCTGTTACAGTCCAGGCTGGTACAGTGAGGGTCATTAGGGGAGGATTCTGTTACAGTCCAGGCTGGTACAGTGAGGGTCATTAGGGGAGGATTCTGTTACAGTCCAGGCTGGTACAGTGAGGGTCATTAGGGGAGGATTCTGTTACAGTCCAGGCTGGTACAGTGAGGGTCATTAGGGGAGGGTTCTGTTACAGTCCAGGCTGGTACAGTGAGGGTCAGTAGGGGAGGATTCTGTTACAGTCCAGGCTGGTACAGTGAGGGTCATTAGGGGAGGATTCTGTTACAGTCCAGGCTGGTACAGTGAGGGTCATTAGGGGAGGATTCTGTTACAGTCCAGGCTGGTACAGTGAGGGTCATTAGGGGAGGATTCTGTTACAGTCCAGGCTGGTACAGTGAGGGTCATTAGGGGAGGATTCTGTTACAGTCCAGGCTGGTACAGTGAGGGTCATTAGGGGAGGATTCTGTTACAGTCCAGGCTGGTGCAGTGAGGGTCATTAGGGGAGGATTCTGTTACAGTCCAGGCTGGTACAGTGAGGGTCATTAGGGGAGGATTCTGTTACAGTCCAGGCTGGTACAGTGAGGGTCATTAGGGGAGGATTCTGTTACAGTCCAGGCTGGTACAGTGAGGGTCATTAGGGGAGGATTCTGTTACAGTCCAGGCTGGTGCAGTGAGGATCATTTGGGGAGGATTCTGTTACAGTCCAGGCTGATCCAGTGAGGGTCATTTGGGGAGGATTCTGTTACAGTCCAGGCTGATACAGTGAGGGTCATTAGGGGAGGATTCTGTTACAGTCCAGGCTGGTACAGTGAGGGTCATTAGGGGAGGGTTCTGTTACAGTCCAGGCTGGTACAGTGAGGGTCATTAGGGGAGGATTCTGTTACAGTCCAGGCTGGTACAGTGAGGGTCATTAGGGGAGGATTCTGTTACAGTCCAGGCTGATCCAGTGAGGGTCATTTGGGGAGGATTCTGTTACAGTCCAGGCTGGTACAGTGAGGGTCATTAGGGGAGGATTCTGTTACAGTCCAGGCTGGTACAGTGAGGGTCATTAGGGGAGGATTCTGTTACAGTCCAGGCTGGTACAGTGAGGGTCATTAGGGGAGGATTCTGTTACAGTCCAGGCTGGTACATTGAGGGTCATTAGGGGAGGGTTCTGTTACAGTCCAGGCTGATACAGTGAGGGTCATTTGGGGAGGAATCTGTTGCAGTCCAGGCTGGCACAGTGAGGGTCATTTGGGGAGGATTCTGTTACAGTCCAGGCTGGTGCAGTGAGGGTCATTTGGGGAGGATTCTGTTACAGTCCAGGCTGATACAGTGAGGGTCATTAGGGGAGGATTCTGTTACAGTCCAGGCTGGTACAGTGCGGGTCATTAGGGAAGGGTTCTGTTACAGTCCAGGCTGATACAGTGAGGGTCATTTGGGGAGGATTCTGTTACAGTCCAGGCTGGTACAGTGAGGGTCATTAGGGGAGGGTTCTGTTGCAGTCCAGGCTGGTACAGTGAGGGTCATTAGGGGAGGATTCTGTTACAGTCCAGGCTGGTACAGTGAGGGTCATTAGGGGAGGATTCTGTTACAGTCCAGGCTGGTACAGTGAGGGTCATTAGGGGAGGGTTCTGTTGCAGTCCAGGCTGGTACAGTGAGGGTCATTAGGGGAGGATTCTGTTACAGTCCAGGCTGGTACAGTGAGGGTCATTAGGGGAGGATTCTGTTACAGTCCAGGCTGGTGCAGTGAGGGTCATTAGGGGAGGGTTCTCTTACAGTCCAGGCTGATACAGTGAGGGTCATTTGGGGAGGATTCTGTTACAGTCCAGGCTGATACAGTGAGGGTCATTAGGGGAGGATTCTGTTACAGTCCAGGCTGGTGCAGTGAGGGTCATTAGGGGAGGGTTCTGTTGCAGTCCAGGCTGATACAGTGAGGGTCATTTGGGGAGGATTCTGTTACAGTCCAGGCTGATACAGTGAGGGTCATTAGGGGAGGATTCTGTTACAGTCCAGGCTGATACAGTGAGGGTCATTAGGGGAGGATTCTGTTACAGTCCAGGCTGATACAGTGAGGGTCATTAGGGGAGGGTTCTGTTACAGTCCAGGCTGATACAGTGAGGGTCATTTGGGGAGGATTCTGTTACAGTCCAGGCTGGTACAGTGAGGGTCATTAGGGGAGGATTCTGTTACAGTCCAGGCTGATACAGTGAGGGTCATTAGGGGAGGGTTCTGTTACAGTCCAGGCTGGTACACTGAGGGTCATTAGGGGAGGGTTCTGTTACAGTCCAGGCTGGTACAGTGAGGGTCATTAGGGGAGGGTTCTGTTACAGTCCAGGCTGATGCAGTGAGGGTCATTAGGGGAGGATTCTGTTACAGTCCAGGCTGATACAGTGAGGGTCATTAGGGGTGGATTCTGTTACAGTCCAGGCTGATACAGTGAGGGTCATTAGGGGAGGGTTCTGTTACAGTCCAGGCTGGTACAGTGAGGGTCATTAGGGGAGGGTTCTGTTACAGTCCAGGCTGATACAGTGAGGGTCATTAGAGGAGGATTCTGTTACAGTACAGGCTGGTACAGTGAGAGTCATTAGGGGGGGGTTCTGTTACAGTCCATGCTGATACAGTGAGGGTCATTAGGGGAGGGTTCTGTTACAGTCCAGGCTGATACAGTGAGGGTCATTAGGGGAGGGTTCTGTTACAGTCCAGGCTGGTACAGTGAGGGTCATTAGGGGAGGATTCTGTTACAGTCCAGGCTGGTACAGTGAGGGTCATTAGGGGAGGGTTCTGTTACAGTCCAGGCTGGTACAGTGAGGGTCATTAGGGGAGGATTCTGTTACAGTCCAGGCTGGTACAGTGAGGGTCATTAGGGGAGGATTCTGTTACAGTCCAGGCTGGTGCAGTGAGGGTCATTAGGGGAGGATTCTGTTCCAGTCCAGGCTGGTACAGTGAGGGTCATTAGGGGAGGATTCTGTTACAGTCCAGGCTGGTACAGTGAGGGTCATTAGGGGAGGATTCTGTTACAGTCCAGGCTGGTACAGTGAGGGTCATTAGGGGAGGATTCTGTTACAGTCCAGGCTGGTGCAGTAAGGATCATTTGGGGAGGATTCTGTTACAGTCCAGGCTGATACAGTGAGGGTCATTTGGGGAGGATTCTGTTACAGTCCAGGCTGATACAGTGAGGGTCATTAGGGGAGGATTCTGTTACAGTCCAGGCTGGTACAGTGAGGGTCATTAGGGGAGGGTTCTGTTACAGTCCAGGCTGGTACAGTGAGGGTCATTAGGGGAGGATTCTGTTACAGTCCAGGCTGGTACAGTGAGGGTCATTAGGGGAGGATTCTGTTACAGTCCAGGCTGATCCAGTGAGGGTCATTTGGGGAGGATTCTGTTACAGTCCAGGCTGGTACAGTGAGGGTCATTAGGGGAGGATTCTGTTACAGTCCAGGCTGGTACAGTGAGGGTCATTAGGGGAGGATTCTGTTACAGTCCAGGCTGGTACAGTGAGGGTCATTAGGGGAGGATTCTGTTACAGTCCAGGCTGGTACATTGAGGGTCATTAGGGGAGGGTTCTGTTACAGTCCAGGCTGATACAGTGAGGGTCATTTGGGGAGGAATCTGTTGCAGTCCAGGCTGGCACAGTGAGGGTCATTTGGGGAGGATTCTGTTGCAGTCCAGGCTGGTGCAGTGAGGGTCATTTGGGGAGGATTCTGTTACAGTCCAGGCTGATACAGTGAGGGTCATTAGGGGAGGATTCTGTTACAGTCCAGGCTGGTACAGTGCGGGTCATTAGGGGAGGGTTCTGTTGCAGTCCAGGCTGGTACAGTGAGGGTCATTAGGGGAGGATTCTGTTACAGTCCAGGCTGATACAGTGAGGGTCATTTGGGGAGGATTCTGTTACAGTCCAGGCTGGTACAGTGAGGGTCATTAGGGGAGGGTTCTGTTGCAGTCCAGGCTGGTACAGTGAGGGTCATTAGGGGAGGATTCTGTTACAGTCCAGGCTGGTACAGTGAGGGTCATTAGGGGAGGATTCTGTTACAGTCCAGGCTGGTACAGTGAGGGTCATTAGGGGAGGGTTCTGTTGCAGTCCAGGCTGGTACAGTGAGGGTCATTAGGGGAGGATTCTGTTACAGTCCAGGCTGGTACAGTGAGGGTCATTAGGGGAGGATTCTGTTACAGTCCAGGCTGGTGCAGTGAGGGTCATTAGGGGAGGGTTCTCTTACAGTCCAGGCTGATACAGTGAGGGTCATTTGGGGAGGATTCTGTTATAGTCCAGGCTGATACAGTGAGGGTCATTAGGGGAGGATTCTGTTACAGTCCAGGCTGGTGCAGTGAGGGTCATTAGGGGAGGGTTCTGTTACAGTCCAGGCTGATACAGTGAGGGTCATTTGGGGAGGATTCTGTTACAGTCCAGGCTGATACAGTGAGGGTCATTAGGGGAGGATTCTGTTACAGTCCAGGCTGATACAGTGAGGGTCATTAGGGGAGCATTCTGTTACAGTCCAGGCTGATACAGTGAGGGTCATTAGGGGAGGGTTCTGTTACAGTCCAGGCTGATACAGTGAGGGTCATTTGGGGAGGATTCTGTTACAGTCCAGGCTGGTACAGTGAGGGTCATTAGGGGAGGATTCTGTTACAGTCCAGGCTGATACAGTGAGGGTCATTAGGGGAGGATTCTGTTACAGTCCAGGCTGGTACAGTGAGGGTCATTAGGGGAGGATTCTGTTACAGTCCAGGCTGGTACAGTGAGGGTCATTAGGGGAGGATTCTGTTACAGTCCAGACTGATACAGTGAGGGTCATTAGGGGAGGATTCTGTTACAGTCCAGGCTGATACAGTGAGGGTCATTAGGGGAGGATTCTGTTGCAGTCCAGGCTGGTACAGTGAGGGTCATTAGGGGAGGATTCTGTTACAGTCCAGGCTGATCCAGTGAGGGTCATTTGGGGAGGATTCTGTTACAGTCCAGGCTGGTACAGTGAGGGTCATTAGGGGAGGATTCTGTTACAGTCCAGGCTGGTACAGTGAGGGTCATTAGGGGAGGATTCTGTTACAGTCCAGGCTGGTACAGTGAGGGTCATTAGGGGAGGATTCTGTTACAGTCCAGGCTGGTACAGTGAGGGTCATTAGGGGAGGATTCTGTTACAGTCCAGGCTGGTGCAGTGAGGATCATTTGGGGAGGATTCTGTTACAGTCCAGGCTGATCCAGTGAGGGTCATTTGGGGAGGATTCTGTTACAGTCCAGGCTGATACAGTGAGGGTCATTAGGGGAGGATTCTGTTACAGTCCAGGCTGGTACAGTGAGGGTCATTAGGGGAGGGTTCTGTTACAGTCCAGGCTGGTACAGTGAGGGTCATTAGGGGAGGATTCTGTTACAGTCCAGGCTGGTACAGTGAGGGTCATTAGGGGAGGATTCTGTTACAGTCCAGGCTGATCCAGTGAGGGTCATTTGGGGAGGATTCTGTTACAGTCCAGGCTGGTACAGTGAGGGTCATTAGGGGAGGATTCTGTTACAGTCCAGGCTGGTACAGTGAGGGTCATTAGGGGAGGATTCTGTTACAGTCCAGGCTGGTACAGTGAGGGTCATTAGGGGAGGATTCTGTTACAGTCCAGGCTGGTACTGTGAGGGTCATTAGGGGAGGATTCTGTTACAGTCCAGGCTGGTGCAGTGAGGGTCATTTGGGGAGGATTCTGTTACAGTCCAGGCTGATACAGTGAGGGTCATTTGGGGAGGATTCTGTTACAGTCCAGGCTGGTACAGTGAGGGTCATTAGGGGAGGATTCTGTTACAGTCCAGGCTGATACAGTGAGGGTCATTAGGGGAGGATTCTGTTCCAGTCCAGGCTGGTACAGTGAGGGTCATTAGGGGAGGGTTCTGTTACAGTCCAGGCTGATACAGTGAGGGTCATTAGGGGAGGATTCTGTTACAGTCCAGGCTGATACAGTGAGGGTCATTAGGGGAGGATTCTGTTACAGTCCAGGCTGATACAGTGAGGGTCATTAGGGGAGGATTCTGTTACAGTCCAGGCTGATACAGTGAGGGTCATTAGGGGAGGATTCTGTTACAGTCCAGGCTGATACAGTGAGGGTCATTAGGGGAGGATTCTGTTACAGTCCAGGCTGGTACAGTGAGGGTCATTAGGGGAGGGTTCTTTGCAGTCCAGGCTGATACATTGAGGGTCATTAGGGGAGGATTCTGTTACAGTCCAGGCTGATACAGTGAGGGTCATTAGGGGAGGATTCTGTTACAGTCCCGGCTGATACAGTGAGGGTCATTGGGGGAGGATTCTGTTACAGTCCAAGCTGATACAGTGAGGGTCATTAGGGGAGGATTCTGTTACAGTCCAGGCTGATACATTGAGGGTCATTGGGGGAGGATTCTGTTACAGTCCAAGCTGATACAGTGAGGGTCATTAGGGGAGGATTCTGTTACAGTCCAGGCTGATACAGTGAGGGTCATTAGGGGAGGGTTCTTTGCAGTCCAGGCTGGTACAGTGAGGGTCATTAGGGGAGGATTCTGTTGCAGTCCAGGCTGATACATTGAGGGTCATTAGGGGAGGGTTCTTTGCAGTCCAGGCTGATACAGTGAGGGTCATTAGGGGAGGATTCTGTTACAGTCCAGGCTGATACAGTGAGGGTCATTAGGGGAGGATTCTGTTACAGTCCAGGCTGATACAGTGAGGGTCATTAGGGGAGGGTTCTTTGCAGTCCAGGCTGATACAGTGAGGGTCATTAGGGGAGGGTTCTTTGCAGTCCAGGCTGGTACAGTGAGGGTCATTAGGGGAGGATTATGTTACAGTCCAGGCTGATACAGTGAGGGTCATTTGGGGAGGATTCTGTTACAGTCCAGGCTGGTACAGTGAGGGTCATTAGGGGAGGGTTCTGTTGCAGTCCAGGCTGGTACAGTGAGGGTCATTAGGGGAGGATTCTGTTACAGTCCAGGCTGGTACAGTGAGGGTCATTAGGGGAGGATTCTGTTACAGTCCAGGCTGATACAGTGAGGGTCATTAGGGGAGGATTCTGTTACAGTCCAGGCTGATACAGTGAGGGTCATTAGGGGAGGATTCTGTTACAGTCCAGGCTGATACAGTGAGGGTCATTAGGGGAGGATTCTGTTACAGTCCAGGCTGATACAGTGAGGGTCATTAGGGGAGGATTCTGTTACAGTCCAGGCTGGTACAGTGAGGGTCATTAGGGGAGGGTTCTTTGCAGTCCAGGCTGATACAGTGAGGGTCATTAGGGGAGGATTCTGTTACAGTCCAGGCTGATACAGTGAGGGTCATTAGGGGAGGATTCTGTTACAGTCCCGGCTGATACAGTGAGGGTCATTGGGGGAGGATTCTGTTACAGTCCAAGCTGATACAGTGAGGGTCATTAGGGGAGGATTCTGTTACAGTCCAGGCTGATACATTGAGGGTCATTGGGGGAGGATTCTGTTACAGTCCAAGCTGATACAGTGAGGGTCATTAGGGGAGGATTCTGTTACAGTCCAGGCTGATACAGTGAGGGTCATTAGGGGAGGGTTCTTTGCAGTCCAGGCTGGTACAGTGAGGGTCATTAGGGGAGGATTCTGTTGCAGTCCAGGCTGATACATTGAGGGTCATTAGGGGAGGGTTCTTTGCAGTCCAGGCTGATACAGTGAGGGTCATTAGGGGAGGATTCTGTTACAGTCCAGGCTGATACAGTGAGGGTCATTAGGGGAGGATTCTGTTCCAGTCCAGGCTGATACAGTGAGGGTCATTAGGGGAGGGTTCTTTGCAGTCCAGGCTGATACAGTGAGGGTCATTAGGGGAGGGTTCTTTGCAGTCCAGGCTGGTACAGTGAGGGTCATTAGGGGAGGATTCTGTTACAGTCCAGGCTGATACAGTGAGGGTCATTTGGGGAGGATTCTGTTACAGTCCAGGCTGGTACAGTGAGGGTCATTAGGGGAGGGTTCTGTTGCAGTCCAGGCTGGTACAGTGAGGGTCATTAGGGGAGGATTCTGTTACAGTCCAGGCTGGTACAGTGAGGGTCATTAGGGGAGGATTCTGTTACAGTCCAGGCTGGTACAGTGAGGGTCATTAGGGGAGGGTTCTTTGCAGTCCAGGCTGATACAGTGAGGGTCATTAGGGGAGGGTTCTTTGCAGTCCAGGCTGATACAGTGAGGGTCATTAGGGGAGGGTTCTTTGCAGTCCAGGCTGATACAGTGAGGGTCATTAGGGGAGGATTCTGTTACAGTCCAGGCTGGTACAGTGAGGGTCATTAGGGGAGGATTCTGTTACAGTCCAGGCTGGTACAGTGAGGGTCATTAGGGGAGGGTTCTTTGCAGTCCAGGCTGATACAGTGAGGGTCATTAGGGGAGGGTTCTTTGCAGTCCAGGCTGATACAGTGAGGGTCATTAGGGGAGGATTCTGTTACAGTCCAGGCTGATACAGTGAGGGTCATTAGGGGAGGGTTCTTTGCAGTCCAGGCTGATACAGTGAGGGTCATTAGGGGAGGATTCTGTTACAGTCCAGGCTGGTACATTGAGGGTCATTAGGGGAGGGTTCTTTGCAGTCCAGGCTGATACAGTGAGGGTCATTCGGGGAGGATTCTGTTACAGTCCAGGCTGATACAGTGAGGGTCATTAGGGGAGGATTCTGTTACAGTCCAGGCTGGTACATTGAGGGTCATTAGGGGAGGGTTCTTTGCAGTCCAGGCTGATACAGTGAGGGTCATTAGGGGAGGATTCTGTTACAGTCCAGGCTGATACAGTGAGGGTCATTCGGGGAGGATTCTGTTACAGTCCAGGCTGATGCAGTGAAGGTAACCATCGGGGGGCGGGGTTCTGTTACTGCCCTGGCTGCAGTTTCCTGTTCCTTTCACCAGGGCAAGGATTGTCAGAAGAGTGAGTTGAGCAACTAACTTTGCTGAGGCAGTTTTGTCATGCAGGGAATGAATTTAATCCTTTAAAATAGCCTGATTTTTCTGGATGTTCAAACTGAACTGGACCAGACTGGGAAGAGATGCTGAATCTGACTGTCAGATCATCAGAGAGATGCTCCAGTCCTTCGCAGAGCCTGTAGAACAAAGGAGCACTGCATTATCTCTGTGAGCCCAGTGTGGTAGTGTAATACACAGAGCAGGGTGGGCACAGTTTAATGGAAGCTGGCACTGCAGCTACTCAGCAGGGAAATGAGCCTGTCATCCCATGAATCACACCCTGAGGTCATCATCAGTTTTCTGGTTATTGCAAGTTTCATCTTGGTTTTTTAAGACACAATTATCGTTAACAGATACAGCATTTGCTGCAGGCACTGAGTTGGTGAGGTTACACGTCTGTTACTGTATAACACCAGGGTACAGTACTGGTGGTTGCAGGTCTGTCACTGTTTAACACTGGCGTACAGTACTGGTGGGTACAGGTCTGTCACTGTATAACACTGGGGTACAGTACTGGTGGGTACAGGTCTGTCACTGTCTAACACTGGGGTACAGTACTGGTGGGTACAGGTCTGTCACTGTATAACACGGGTACAGTACTGGTGGGTACAGGTCTGTCACTATAACACTGGGGTACAGTACTGGTGGGTACAGGTCTGTCACTATAACACTGGGGTACAGTACTGGTGGGTACAGGTCTGTCACTGTATAACACTGGGATACAGTACTGGTGGGTACAGGTCTGTCACTATAACACTGGGGTACAGTACTGGTGAGTACAGGTCTGTCATTGTATAACACTGGGGTACAGTACTGGTGGTTGCAGGTCTGTCACTGTATAACACTGGGATAGTTTAGTTTAGTTTAGAGATACAGCACTGAAACAGGCCCTTCGGCCCACCGAGTCTGTGCCGACCATCAACCACCCATTTTACACTAATCTATACTAATCCCATATTCCTACAACATCCCTACCTGTCCCTATATTTCCCTACCACCTACCTATACTAGTGGCAATTTATAATGTCCAATTTACCTACCAACCTGCAAGTCTTTTTTTTTTTTTTGGCTTGTGGGAGGAAACCGGAGCACCCGGAGAAAACCCACGCAGACACAGGGAGAACTTGCAAACTCCACACAGGCAGTACCTGGAATTGAACCCGGGTCACTGGAGCTGTGAGACTGCAGTGCTAACCACTGCGCCACTGTGCCGCCCTGCAGTACTGGTGGGTACAGGTCTGTCACTGTATAACACTGGGCTACAGTACTGGTGGGTATAGGTCTGTCACTGTATAACACTGGGGTACAGTACTGGTGGGTACACGTCTGTCACTGTATAACACAGGGGTTACAGGTCTGTCACTGTAACCACTTGGGTTACAGGTCTGTTACTGTACCCACTTGGGTTACAGGTCTGTTCCTGTACACCA
Source organism: Heterodontus francisci (assembly GCF_036365525.1). Taxonomy (NCBI): domain Eukaryota; kingdom Metazoa; phylum Chordata; class Chondrichthyes; order Heterodontiformes; family Heterodontidae; genus Heterodontus; species Heterodontus francisci. The sequence continues at coordinate 10,931 of NW_027141634.1, read as the reverse complement.
TTGGGGTTACAGGTCTGTCACTGTAGACCACAGGGGTTACAGGTCTGTCACTGTACACCATTGGGGTTACAGGTCTGTCACTGTAGACCACAGGAGTTACAGGTCTGTCACTGTACACCACAGGAGTTACAGGTCTGTCACTGTAGACCACAGGAGTTACAGGTCTGTCACTGTAGACCACAGGAGTTACAGGTCTGTCACTGTACACCACAGGAGTTACAGGTCTGTCACTGTACACCACAGGAGTTACAGGTCTGTCACTGTACACCACAGGAGTTACAGGTCTGTCACTGTACATCACAGGGGTTACAGGTCTGTCACTGTGCACCACAGGAGTTACAGGTCTGTCACTGTACACCACAGGAGTTACAGGTCTGTCACTGTACACCATTGGGGTTACAGGTCTGTCACTGTAGACCACAGGAGTTACAGGTCTGTCACTGTACACCACAGGAGTTACAGGTCTGTCACTGTATACCACAGGAGTTACAGGTCTGTCACTGTAGACCACAGGAATTACAGGTCTCTCACTGTACACCACAGGAGTTACAGGTCTGTCACTGTATACCACAGGAGTTACAGGTCCATCACTGTACACCACAGGAGTTACAGGTCTGTCACTGTATACCACAGGAGTTACAGGTCCATCACTGTACACCACAGGAGTTACAGGTCCGTCACTGTACACCACAGGAGTTACAGGTCTGTCACTGTACACCACAGGAGTTACAGGTCTGTCACTGTAGACCACAGGAGTTACAGGTCTCTCACTGTACACCACAGGAGTTACAGGTCCGTCACTGTACACCACAGGAGTTACAGGTCCGTCACTGTACACCACAGGAGTTACAGGTCTGTCACTGTACACCACAGGAGTTACAGGTCTGTCACTGTAGACCACAGGAGTTACAGGTCTCTCACTGTACACCACAGGAGTTACAGGTCCGTCACTGTACACCACAGGAGTTACAGGTCCGTCACTGTACACCACAGGAGTTACAGGTCTGTCACTGTACACCACAGGAGTTACAGGTCCCTCACTGTACACCACAGGAGTTACAGGTCCATCACTGTACACCACAGGGGTTACAGGTCCGTCACTGTACACCACAGGAGTTACAGGTCTCTCACTGTACACCACAGGAGTTACAGGTCTCTCACTGTACACCACAGGAGTTACAGGTCTCTCACTGTACACCACAGGAGTTACTGGTCTGTCACTGTACACCACAGGAGTTACTGGTCTGTCACTGTATACCACAGGAGTTACAGGTCTGTCACTACAACACAGCGGTTGCAGATCTTAAAGGGGCAGGGCAACAAAAGTCAGAGCAAAAAAAAAACTAAGAATTGCATTTATATAGCACCTTTCATGACCTCAGTACATCCCACGGAATAGCCAATGAAGTATTTTTGAAATGTAGTCACTGCTTTAATGTAGGAAACGTAGCAGTCAATTTGCGCACAGCAAGCTCCCACAAACAATGGGGTGATAGTGACCAGATGATCTGTTTTTTAGTAATGTTGCTTTCGGGTAAATATTGGCCTCGGACACTGGAAGAACATCTCCTGCTCTGCAAAATAATGCTGTGTGATCCTTTAGGCCCGCCTGAGAGGGCAGGTGGGGCCTCAGTTTAATGTTTCATCCGAAAGACGGCTCCTTCAACAATGCAGCACTCCCTCAGTATTGGCACTGGGATTGTGTGCCCAGACACAAGGGTTCTCCCCACTGAGCAACGGCTAAAAATTAAAGTAATGGTAATGCAAGATGCAGACAGGAATCTTCCCTCCCCGCTCCCCCGTCCCCCTTCCCCATGAAGGTACAAACATACAAAAGTGACAGCCTGGTGAAGACCAGCTGGAGCACCAGGCCTGCCCCCACGCACGGCAGCTAGTGTATCATCACCAAACACTTCATAACTACCGCCCCTCCCTCAACTCCCACAGCCGTGTAATCTTCTGGGAGAGGTGGAAGTATCGGAGAGAAAAACTCCCAGGGCCACTGGTGGGGTGGGGGGTGACACAACACGCCTGGCACAAGGGAAGTTAAAAATAAGCCACAGAAAGGAACTTATTGGAATTGATATGTCTAAAAATGGTAATAGAGAAAATAGTGGGACTTTAGACAGACTACTCTCTGGGACGTGATGGTTTCCACCCTAGAGTGCTGAAAGAAATGGATGAGGAGATTACAAAAGTTTAAACTTGAGGTCATCCAAAACTCTGCGGCCCTTATCATAACTCGCAATAAGTCCCATTCACCTATCACCCCTGCGCTCGCTGATCTACATTGGCTGACGGTGAAGAAACACCATGGTTTTAAAATTGTCATCCTTGTTCTCATCCCCCTCCATGGCCTCACCCCTCCCTATCTCTGTAATCTCCGTCAGCCCCTACAACCCTCCAAGAACTCTGTGCTCTGCTAATTCTTGCCCCTTGAACATCCCTGATTTTAATCGCACCACCATTGGTGGCAGTGGATTCAGTTCCCTCGTTCCCAAGCTCTGGAATATCCGCCCTCCCCCTCTCGCCACTCTACCTCGCTTTCCTTCTTTTAGATGCTCCTTAAAACCTACCTGTTTGACCGAGCTTTTGGTCATCTGACCTAATATCTCCTTGTGTGGCTCGGTGTCATTATGTTTTATAATGTTCCTGTCAAAGCGTCTTGGGACATTCCATTCTGTTAAATGTGCCATATAAATATAAATGGTTGTTATTCATAATTTTTCAGAGCTCTCCAGATTCAGGATATTGTGCCTTTGGGTTGCCAATTTGCAAATATCTCTCCTTTATTTAAGATGAGAGGGAGTGAGAAACCAGGGAACTACAGCCCCATCAGTTTTGGGGACGTTACTGGAATGTGGCATTCAGGGGTGGGGGTGAACACTTGGATGAGTATGAACTGATTAGAGAGAGCCAGCACGGATTAGTGAAGGGTAGGTCATGTCTGACGAATCTAGTTATGTATTTTGAGGAGTTCACTAACAAGCTGAATAAGGCAGTGGCTGTAGTGGTTGTCTACATGGACTTCCAGAAGGCATTTGATAAAGTTCCTCAGGACATTATCAGCAACAATAAAGATGCATGGAATTGGAGTTCACCTTGTGACGTGGGTCAGTAATTAGTAGGTTGGAGAAAGAGAGTAGGGATAAAGGGTTTGTAACTCCATTTGGTAGGATGTGACTAGTGGTGTCTCCCAGGCATCTGTACAGGCGCCTCATCTTTTCACTGTATTTAGTAATGACTTGGATGGATTGGAGAAGAGAAGGGTGAGAGGAGATTTGATAGGGGTGCTCAAAATCACAAAGGGTCCAGACAGAGTAGATAGGGTGAAATTGTTCCCATTGGGGGAAGGGTCGAGAACTAGAGGACACTGATTTAAGCTGAATGCATAAGATCCAACAGCAAAGAGCTTTTTTTTACACAGTGAGTGGTTGGGATCTGGAATGCACTGCCTGAGAGTGTGGTGGAGGCAGATTCAATCCAGGCCTTCAAAAGAGAATTGGACAATGACCTGAGGAGAAAACACTTGCAGGGTTCCGGGGAAAAGGACATACGGAGTAGGAGTAGGCCGCTCAGCCCCTCAAGCCTGCTCTGCTATTCGACAGGATTATGGCTGATCTGTTTGTAACTTCAACTCCCCGCTTATCAAGAATTTATCTACCTCTGTCTTAAAAATATTGAAAGACTGCTTCCACCGCCTTTTGAGGAAGAAAGTTTCAAAGACTCATGACCCTCTGAGAAAAAAAAAAGTTCTCCTCATCTCTGTCTTAAATGGGTGACCCCTTTATTTTGAAACAGTGACCCCTAGTTCTAGATTCTGCCACAAGAGGAAACATCCTTTCCAAGACCCCTCAAGGAAGGGAGTGGGACTAGCTGATTTGCTCTTGCAGAGAGCCACAATGGACATGATGGGCCGAATGGCCTCTGTCTGTGGTGTAACTATTCTGTGGTTTTATGAAAAGTCTAAATGAGTTCGCCTCTATGTCAAGAGGGCTGGAAGACAAAGGGGAGAAAGTGATGCTTCCGTTGTCTCGAGCCTTGGTCAGATTACATCTGGAGTAACTGTGTTCAGTACTGGGCACTGCGCCTCAGCAAGGATAGATCTTGGCTTTGGAGAGGGTGCAGCACAGATTCACCAGAATGATTCTGGGGCTAAGAGGGTTAAATTATGAGGCGCGGTTGCACAGACTAGGCTTGTCTTCCCTTGAATTTGGAAAGTAATACTGCAATTTCACAACCTCGGGACACCCTGCAGCACATTGCAGCCAATGAAGTTCTTTTGAAGTGCAATCTCTGTTGTAATGTAGGAAATTTGTGCACAGCAAGCTCCCACAAAAAAGCGCTCCGCTAAATAAGGAGATAATCTGTTTGCGCTGTTGGTTGTGAAATAAATACTGGCCCAGGACACCAGCGAGAAATCCCCGGGGTTTTTTTCGGCAGTGTTGTCCATTACATTTCTCACTAGCCATATGTGGTTAACTGAATTACTCATTAGAAAATAAAGAATGAGTAATAGACATGGTCGCTGGGCGTGTGATCTCTACGCTCGCTTCACATGGGGGTATCTGTGTGTATTTTGTGTGTTTTATGGTAAAATACTAAGCTGAAAACCAGAGTGGGCGCATCTTTTATCATTGTTGTGACTGCTTTACGACTTTGGTCGGTCAATGTCAAGTTAATACAGATGTTTGAAGTACGCTTAACTGTATTGTGTGAACTTATGGCAAGGCCTTTTTTTCCTTCATAATCTTGTACGTGGTTAATGCGGTATTGCCGTAACCACGCCTGGGGCTATCCAGTGATTTTGAATGGGCAACACTCTTTTACATCAACCTGAGAGGGCGGGGAGGGGGGAATGTCTCATCCGAAAGACGGTGCCTCCCTCGATACTGGCACTGGAGTATGAGCTTGGATTATGTGCTCAACTCTCTGCAGTGGAGCATGAATCCACAACCATCTCTATTTCTTCCACCACCCATCCCCGATGCAACTCACGTTTCCCTCCCTAAACAAGGACACGAGGAATAAATCCAGAGGTGAGATGAGGGAGACATCAAGGCAACATTTGACCAAGTGTGGCATCAAGGAGCCCTCGTAAAACTGAGGACATTGGAGATCGGGGATGGGGTGGGGGAAATTTACCACTGGTTGGAGTTGTAACTACCACAAAGTAAGATGTTTGTGGTTGTCAGAGGCCAATCATCTCAGTCCCAGGACGTCACTGCAGGAGCTCCTCATGGCAGTGTCCGAGGCCCGACCATCTTCAGCTGTTCATCAGTGACCTTCCCTCCATTGTAAGGTCAGAGGTGGGATGTTCGTTGACTATGTTCAGTAGCATCCCTCATTCTTCAGGTACTGAGGCAGATCGTACCCACATGCAGCAAGACCTGGACCTCATTCAGGCTTAGGCTGATGACAGAATCACTGAATCGTTACAGGAGGCCATTCAGCCCATCGTGTCTGTACCAGCTCTCCAAAAGAGCAGTTTACCTTCTGCCATTACCTGGCCTTCTCCCCGTAACCCTGCACATTCTTCCTTTTCAGATCATCCACAAATTTTGAAATTGTGCCCTGTACACCAAGGTCTAGGACATTAACTATAGATCAGGAACAAGAGTCCTAACACAGACCTTTGGAGAACTCCACTATAAACCTTTCTCCAATCTGAAAAATATCCATTAACCACGACTTTGTTTTCTGTCACTCAGCCAATTTTGATTCCATGTTGCTACTGTCACTTTTATTCCACGAGCTATAACTTTGCTCACAAGTCACTGTGGCACTTTATCAAATGCTTTTTTGATAAGTAGCAAGTAACCTCGCATCACACAAATGTCAGGCAATGACCATCTCCAACAAGAGATAATCTAACCATCTCCCCTTGACATTCAACGGCATTACCATTGCTGAATCCTGCAACGAGTAACTCATCTCCTGACTCCCCAAAGCCTGTCCACCATCTACAAGGCACAAGTCAGGAGTGTGATGGAATACTCTCCACTTGCCTGGATGGGTACAGCTCCAACAACACTTGAGAAGCTTGACACCAATCACAGAATTGTTTCAGTGCAGAAGGAGGCTATTCGGCCTATCGTGTTTGCACCAGCTCTCCAAATGAGCTATTCACTTGGTGCCGCTCCCCCACCTTCTCCTCGTAATCCTGCAATTCCTCCCATTCATATAAGTCTAATTCCATTTGGAATGTTTCAATTGAACCTGCCTCCACCACACTTTCAGGCAGTGCATGCCAGACCTTAACCACTCGCTGCATGAAAAAGCTTTCCTCATGTCACTTTTGCTTCTTTTACCAATTACTTCAAATCTGTGCCCTCTCGTTCTCGATACTTTCACGAGTGGGAATGGCTTCTCCCTATCTACTCTGTCCATACCTTCATGATTTTGAATACCGCTATCAAATTACCTCTCAGCTTTCTCTTCTCCAATCTGTCTTCATAACTGAAGTTCCTCATCTCTGGAACCATTCTCATGAAACTTTTCTGCACCCTCTTGAATGCCTCCACATCCTTCCTATGGCACGGTGCCCAGAACTGGATGCAATACTCAAGCTGAGGTCAATCTAGTGTCTTACACAAGTTCAACGTAGCCTCCTTGCTCTTACACTCTAAACCGTGCTCTCAACCTGTCCTGCCACCTTCAGTGACTCCTGCACCCCCTCTATTTTATATTGTCTCTCCATGTTTTTCCTACCAAAATGAACCACTTCACATTTCTCCAAGTTGAACTTCATCTGCCACCTGTCTGCCCATTCCACCAACTTGTCTATGTCCTTTCGAAGTTCTACACTATTCTCCACAAAGTTCACAATGCTTCCTATCAACTGCAGACTTTCAACACCAAGGTCTAGGTCATTAATATATATCAGGAAAAGCAAGGGACCCAATACTGATCCCTGGGGAACTCCAGTACAAACCTTCCTCCAGCCCAGAAATCATCCATTAACCAATCATTCAGATCAAAGCAGTCAACTTGATCCACCACCTTAAACATTCACTCCCTCCACCACCAGTGCAGTCATTGTTTGACTACGACTCAGCTATTTCAACGTTCAAGTTTAGATTGGATGGTTGGACGAAGGAATATGGGACAGGGTGGATAAATATGTTTGGAAATATTTGTTCGCACGGAGAATTAACCCTGACATAGACTGATTCTGTCGAATGAACTTTTCCCCTATTAGTTTCTACATGTTGCCTTTTTGTGGGTTACTCTCTGACCTTCTGACCCTTTGGAGACTGGGCGGGCGGTTTGAATGTGCTGCCCTTCGATTGGCCGCCTACTCCGCTCCCTCTCGCCCCTTCCCGAGGCTGTCCCCGCCGATTTGCTGCAGTTGCTGTCGATCAAAGTCCGCCGGTCCAATCCCGCTCTACCAACCCCCCCCCCCCCACTCCCCACCATTGTTTTCGATTCAGCCACGCCCCCGGCTGGTGAGTCACCGTGGCGCTCGCGCTGATTAGCATACTACGACCCGGCCTGCCGTCACCGACCAACGGCGACCGCCCCACCTTCGCTCCGCCCACTCTGGGGCTGGTGACAGAGACCGCGAGCCAATGGGCAATTGGAGGAGGGGCAGGGCTTGGTTGTGATTGATGGCAGTATCTCTGCGACTGGCCAATAGCTGTTGGAAGAGGGGCGTGGTCCGCTTTGATTGATGACAGTGTTTCGGACTGGCCAATAGTAATGGGAGGGGTCGTGGCTCGGATTTGATTGATGGCCGTGTTTCAGACGATTGGAGGAGGGGCGTGCCTCGGCTTTGATTGACGGCCTTACTATTTATGCGTCGGTCCGGAGGAGGGGTTGGGCGGGACTTATGACTGACGGACTGCAGACGCCTCTCTGTGATTGGCCGCCGCCTTTGACTGACAGCTGATGCCCGGGCGATGTGGTCGCTGATTGGTGGTTGATGGCGCAGGCGCGCTTTGCTCTGCCGCCCCTGCTGTTTTCGGGCGGTTCAGGGAGTGAGCGAGTGAATGGGAATGGCTGCTGCGGGGGAGTGGGAGAGAGAGGCCGAGGGGAGAGCAGGAAGCGGGCCAGCACACAGCCAGAGGCGCGGGGCGGAGCAGTGCTGAGGGCGCACACACAGAGAGTCAGGCAGTCCTTTAAACCAGCACCGGCCCGGGGAGCAGAGAGAGGGTGAGAGAGAAATAAATAGAGAGAAGGTGAGAGAAATAGAGAGAGAGAGAGAGAGACAGAGAAATAAATAGAGAGAAGGTGAGAGAAATAGAGAGAGAGAGAGAGAGGGACAGAGAAATAAATAGAGAGAAGGTGAGAGAAATAGAGAGAGAGAGAGAGAGACAGAGAAATAAATAGAGAGAAGGTGAGAGAAATAGAGAGAGAGAGAGAGAGGGACAGAGAAATAAATAGAGAGAAGGTGAGAGAAATAGAGAGAGAGAGAGAGAGACAGAGAAATAAATAGAGAGAAGGTGAGAGAAATAGAGAGAGAGAGAGAGGGACAGAGAAATAAATAGAGAGAAGGTGAGAGAAATAGAGAGAGAGAGAGGGACAGAGAAATAAATAGAGAGGGGAGACAGAAAGAATTAGACAGAGAGAGGGGCGAGAGAGAAATAGAGAGAAGGTGAGAGAAATAAATAGAGAGAGAGGGGGACAGAGAAATAGAGGGAGTGTGAGAGAGAAATAAATAGACAGAGGGAGAGAGAAATAGAGAGAGGACAGAGAAGTAAAGGGAGGGTGAGAGAAAGAAATAGAGAGAGGGGTGAGGGAGAGAAATAGACAGAGCGAGATAGAGAGGATGTGAGAGAGGTAGAGAGGGGAGAGGGCAAAATAGACAGGAGAGAGAGGGGGGAGAGTCTGATAGGCAGGGGAGAGAGAAAAACACGGGAGAAAGAGGGGATAGGGGGAGGGAGGTGGGAGAAAGAGTGGGAAAGAGAAATAGGGGCGAGAGAGAAATAGACGGGTGAGTGGGATAGACGGAGAGAGAAAGACGCGGGAAGAGAGAGAGAGGGGTCGGGGAGGGGGGGGGGAGAAGAAGAGAGAGTGGGGGAAGAGAAAGAGACAGGGGGGGTAGGGGAGAGAGAGAGAGAGAGAGAGAGACAGGCCTTTAAACCAGTACTGGCCCAGGGAGCAAAGAAAGAGAGAGAAAAAGGAGAGAGTGAGATAGGGACAGACACAGAGAGAGGGGAGAGAGAGAGGTGGGGGTACGAGACCGGGTAGTGACAGGGAGAGGGAGTCAGCCAGTTCTTTAAAACAGCACCAGCTTGGGGATCAGAGATGGAGGGGTAGGGGAGTGGTAGGGGAGGGGAAGCAGATACAGGAGGAGAGAGAGTCACCCAGTCCTTTAAACAGGCACTGGGGTCTGGACTGGGGAGCTGGGAGAGAGAGAAGGTGAGGGGTGGGAACAGACAGGCAGGGAGAGAGTGTGAGTGGGTGTACGGGGGTGGGGGGGAGGCTAGACACAGGCAGAGAGAGAGGGGGGTGAGAGACACAAGCAGAGGGGGTGCTGGGCGCAGGTGGAAGGAGAAGGGGGCTGGAGGCAGGCAGGAAGAGAGCGGGCTGGACGCAGGCAGAGGGAGAGTGGGCTGGACGCAGGCAGAGGGAGAGGGGTGGGGCTGGACGCAGGGAGAAAGGAGGCAGGCGCATTCAGTGAGGGTGAGGAGAGACAGGCACAGCCAGAGAGGGAGAAGAGGGCCGATGCAAGCTCAGCGAGGAGAGGACAGCACAGAGAACGCAGTCAGCCTGGCGAGGAAGGCAGACTTGAGCCCGGCGAGCAGACGCAGGCCCGGAGGGGAAGGCACAAGCTGAGAGAATACAGTCTGGAGGGGAGAGCAGAGGCAGTCTGAGACAAGAGACTGAGTGGGAGAATAATGTGGTGACCAGTCAGCTGGGCTGAGGGGAAGTAGCCAGGGGGCCAGCCCTGGAAGCAGAAGCCTGGCTTCTCTACAGACTACAATCAGCAAGGCACCCAGCATAGAGAGAGCCCTGTGTCAGCTGGAGGAGGAGAAGGAACGTGGGCCTGTTCTGGAACTGCCTCTCTGCATGTGTGTTGCACTTCACCAAAGTGATGTTTAGTTTTACTTTTGGTGTCGAGAAGGCCCGCAGCCCGTGGCACGGAGCTGTCCCTCGCAGGAATCAGAAGCTGAATGGTCAATGAGCAGCTGTGACATCGTGTGTCTTTCTGTCTTGCCTCTGTTACCAGCGCTATTTCGATCCGAGTCCGCCTGTCTGATCACTCGCAACTTTGATTTTTGTGCTCTAGTCGATTCTTAAAAGCCGCAGAGAATGAGCTGTTTCAGGAGAGTGCACTTTTATCTGGCTTTGAAATCTGCAATCCAGTGCGTGTTTTAAGAGTCGGCCACCACCACTCATTTCCCCTCAGTCAAGGAGACCCACGTTTACCAGGAACAAGGTCTGAGACCCACGTTTACCAGGAGCAAGGTCTGAGAACCACGAGAGAGAGCAGATCAAACTGCCGCCACTCGCAGTCCTGCAGACAGGGCTGCTCAGTTCCCTGTTCCTGCTCTGTATGTGGCGTTGTATATGGTATTGTTGTGATTTTTTCTTTCCCTCTCTCTGAATTTCTGTTGGATTCCTGCCAGCACTCTGTGGGCAATGTTTCCAGACCACTTCAATCGCCTGCTCTCTCCAAGAAGAACCAAAGACTTTTGAGCTGAGGACAGGGTTTTTTTAAAAAGAAAAAAAACAAAAAAATCTCTCCCAAGAAGAGACGATTACTTGTGACAAGGGAAAAGGATGCACTTGTGTCACCCTTAAGCGGAGGAGGAGGATGGGATGTGATTCCGCTCTGCAAAGGGTGATTGGGAGAGTTGGGGGGGTTTGACTCGGGTCTCCCTGAAGCAGCCAAGGATCCTGGCTGCTGTTTCTGCAAAAGAAACTTGGATTTACAAAAGATGTACTCGACAGCTCTCCCTCCGCAACGTAACGGTCTCAACATA